>NC_060060.1:71814480-72118885 GCF_020283565.1 Trifolium pratense
TTATTTTAATTCACCAATAAGCTTAATTTGTTTTTTTCCATGCATTTTATCTTTCCAATAAATTTAATATGTTATGTACCAATTTTTTTAAAAAACAAACTTTTTTTTTTAAAACTTTAAAAAACAAACTTTAATTTTCCAAATATATAAATCTTTTACGGTTTCGACTACTCCTAAATATTTGGAATTTACATGAGTGACTTAGATAGTTAACAATTTTTTTCTAAAACGACAAGTAATTTGAAATGGAGGGAGTATTTACATCGGAATAGCATAAATTATTTGTTTTGATTTTTTTTGAAGCATTATTTGATTTCATTTAATAAATGTACAAGTGGAATTGTGTATTTAAATTAGAGATATTAGTTTTTTTTTCTTTGTTGTTTTTGTTCTCTTATTATTTTTATTTAAACTATTGATATATATTTATTTTTTCAAGCCTATAACATTGATTTTTTTTTACTAATAACATTGATATTTTAGAATCAATATATAATATTTAGAAACAAGCATTCAATGATCAAATTAATTCTAATTATATTTACACATTGTCTAAAATATAATTAAAGAAAACTAGTAACATAAAATATAATTAATTGAAAATAAAAGTAGTCAAAATAATTTATGGTAAAAAATTAATTATGTTTGACTTAAACACACGTGGATGAATTTCATTGGTGCCACATCAGCATAGGGCAACTACCCTCAATTTATGTGAGGGTAGAGAAGTAGTCACCTTAAATTAATCCACTAGGTTTGATCCAGTGGTATACTTGAGGTCATAGATTAGATTCGATGAAATATTATTAAACAAAAAAAAGTAAAAATATTTAAATTAATATTTTTTGACAATAAAATATACTCCCTCGAAGACTCGAGAATGAAATTTTCATTCTATACATGTCAAATCATAATTAGTAATAATTGCATTGAATCTTCCCCAAAATACCAATTCTTTCAAAAAATAAATTCTGGGATATTTACATAATCTCCATGACGAAGGACCAAACCTTATTCCATATGTCATGTTATTTAGATAAGATTCTTCTTTATTTATTCTTAAACAAGTCACAGAAAGCATTTAGTTGAGCCATCATTTCTATATCATTTCTATTTAGTCTTTCGTTTCGAGAAATATATTGAACAATTCCGATTCTTTATTTTTCTATTGATTCGTTTGCGATGACCAGATATATCAATCATTACATGAATTAAAAAATAAAACATTTCTTGGACAAGGGAGTATAGTTTAAATTTGTGTCCTACATGCATATCAGCATATCGTAATGTTCCTAATGAGCTATATATATATATGCTCACAAGACTATTAACGTTAAATAAACTTATATTTATTTTATTACATAATCAACTTTATATGTTTAATCACCAACAATGAGTTTTTTATTGGGGGCACATGCCTGCACTAATATTTAGAAGCAATTTTTTTTTAGTAGTATACTACTACTATTTGATATGGGAGATTCTATGGTGCAGTCCTGTTTTGGATTTTTTGGTGCAGTCTATTTAATTGACCAATAGAATATCAATTAATTTCACATCAGTGCAAGTCCATGGTGAACCTTAGAAATTTTTTATTTATTGCAGATCGGTCCCTCATTTAGTTAATAATAATTTACAAAACGAAAATTAATGTGAGTAAAATCGGAAAAAAATCCTCACAATTAATAATAATCTTATGAAATTAATGTGAGTAATTGTCAAAGAGAAAAAAAGGGAAAAAAACATTGAAGACATGATGACCAAAACGTATGCTTTGGATATTACTAATAATAACTATGAGCAGGATTCTTTAATTCAAGGTGATTGGATAAAAATGGAAACAAAAAAAAAACAAAAAGTCTAACTCATCATAAGATTTCAAATAAATCGAGTAACATTAACAGTTGATATGAAGAGAGACATAGATGCTCGCAAAAGAGACGATATGAAGGCAAAATAGATTTTACTAATACTGCAAAACTTGTTTGCCTCTTCAAAAAAAAACTTTTTTTTTGAGTAAAAAAATGTTTTGTTTTTAGTTTTTTACGATAACAATTAAAATTAAAAACAATTTAAAGATTGAGGTAATTTTGTAACTTTTAATATGACTAGAACATCGACTCGTGCGGTGCACGGGTCTGATTAGCTGTAAGATATATAATGATTAAATAAGATATGATAATTCCAATAATGTAAAGTATATGAAAAAAATTGAGTAACATTAAACGATAGTTCAACAATAATTTTGGATAAATATTCATACAAAGAAAATTATGTTATATTACGGAAGACTTCCTTATAGACCACATTTGAAGTCTTAGTCGTATCTTCACCGTCGTCATCGATGATCAATATTTTTAATCCTTTTCTAGAAGTAACTCTTGAAATTGCAACATACAACTGACCATGTGAAAACACTGGCGATGGAAGATATATCCCAACATGCTTTAAAGATTGTCCCTGACTCTTATTAATAGTCATCGCAAAAAGAAATTCTCACATCAGATGGTGTCAGAGAAAATCTAGGTATAAAAACCTGATCACCAATATTACTTCATAAAATAAATTTTCCTTCAAGAGCACATTTTCCCAATCTCGTAATAATATGTCTTGTTCTATTGCAGAATCCTAATTTTTTATTCAAATTCCTTAATAGCATAACTGGAACTAGGGTTGGGAACAGGCCAGACCAGGCCAGGCCTTGACAGGCCTAAGCCTGGCCTACGATTTTTTTTCAGGTCTGAGCCTGGCCTGCGGCCTATCTATTGTTAATTTTTTTGGCCTGGCCTGAGCCTTTTAAAAGCCTGGCCTGACCTTGTAGCCTGTTTAAAAGCATGTGTTACATTAAAGCTTCTCTATATAGTTTTTTTAAATAGGCTAAACAGACCTTAAAAAGTTCACATTTAAATTTTTATAATTTCTACAACATTAAGAAAAAGCTAATAATATGATTAACACGATAATTAAAAAATAATAAAATAACAAATACGATTACGAAAAATAATAATTATTATAAATAATATTTTTTTAATAAGATATAAATAATAATATTATATAAATAATTATTATTATAAACAGGCCGGCCTATCAGGCTTCGTAGGCCTTTTTAGAGATGTTTTCTCTCCCCACCCCCCGTGATTCTTTTATACCCCCTGAGTTTCCAATTTTACCCTTGCAAAAAACTTCGGTTTATAGAAACCGAAGTTTTTTTTGCCTTGAAAACCGAAATTTACTTTGAATTTGCACTAGAAAAAATTCGGTTTCTGCGAACCGAAGTTTTTTACAAGGGCAAAATCGGAATATTGGGGGGTATAAAAGAATCATGGGGGGGTGGGGAGAGAAAACATCCTTTTTAGAAGCCTAAGCCTGACCTATTTATGTAAACAGGCCGTTTTCAAAGCCTAAGCCTGACATTTTTAATAACCAGGCCAGGCCAGGCCAGACTTATACAGGCCAGGCCGAAGGCCCCTGTAGGCCGCCTGGCCTATTCCCAACCCTAACTGGAACTCCAACTTTAAGTCTCAACTTGTGATTTGGAAATCCCGACGTAGAAATCGTGTTAAAAAATTCGGGAGTATGAACACCATCCACTGTTTGACCGTCTACATTTTGTGTGAGTGGAGTATCATAATGTAAATATGTTTTTTCTTCACCAGGAATTAAATCTAACATATAATCATTTATTGTGTCGACTATTGAATTTTTAGGAGTTAGTGTATCTCTATTTTGGAAATACGTTATATCGTTCATGTTTTGTAAAAGTTAGGGATATGTCATTTCAACGATAGAAGCAAGTGGATCACCTGAATTTGAAATCAATAAATCTGATGGAATGTTAAGTTCTAAATCATCGTCGTTGTCATCTCCAATTTCTCCATTGCCAACACCCAAAACCCTTTCAGAAAACAATCTTCTTTATTCAACGTCTGCACTCGAAGCACCACCGAGAAGCCTCATGTTTTTACTCAATATTAAAACTTCACAAAAATTCCAAAGAACCGAAGAATTAATAGTAGCATGAACAACTTCTGGCCTTGTACCTTTGGGTATTACTGGTAGAATTTGTCTAAAATCTCTGCCAAAAACAACAACTTTTCCACCGAAGGCAATGTGTTTATTTTTTTTATCAACAGACTTGAGAATATCTTTTAAAGTTCGATCAACAGCTTTGAAACAGTGTTTGTGCATCATTGGTGCTTCATCCCATATAATGAGCTTTGCTTTTTGTATTAATAGCGCCAAAGGGCTTTTAGGAACTATGATACATGTTGAAAACTCGTCAACATTTAGAGGAATACAAAACCTTGAATGTGATGTTCTACCGCCAGGTATAAGCAATGCAGCGATCCCACTTGAGGCAACTGTTAAAACTATCTCACCTTTTGAGCGTAATGCGGCTGACATGGCCCTCCAGATAAATCTCTTCTCTGTACCGCCATAACCATAAAGAAAAAATACACCAGGTTTGTTTTCGTTAACTCTTGTCATGATTGTGTCATATACTTTACGTTGCTCTGAAGTCATAATTGACATCAATCTAATATGTTCCTCAGCTAATGATTGTTTGTTATAATTCAATTCGTCGTGTATTAAACTATTTTGTATATCAGGAACTAATGATGTGTCTGCTCTAGGCATTGGAGGATAATCTTTTAAACTCTTCCCACAACTACGTAACATCATCTCAATATCTGCTAGTGCATATTGTTTCAATTGATCATCGGTTAATATTAAATCTGCAATGTTAAAATCAAAATAATGAATGTGATATGTGATTTTTTTTTTTTGTTGAAGAAGCTAAATTAGCCCACTCAAATTGGCGCCAGAGAGAATCGAACCTCAGACCTCAAGAGGAGCACACTCCCAGGTCCCCTCATGTGATTAGTAACATGACTATGGTTATGTTTGGTTGTATTGCAAAAAAAATTGATTTAACAGAATTGAGTTTGATAGATTTGATTTTGGTTAAAAGTTGTTGGAACAAAATTGATTTAAAAATGTTAGCCCCTAAATCTATAAAGGTTTTGATGATAACAAAGTATTAATAAACAATTGGAAGGACTAAAAATTTATTTTAAGTGCGCAGATATAAGCATCAGATAAGCTCTGAGTAAAGCTCAGAGGATGTGAATTCAGAAGTTCACAAGCGCTCAGAAGATGTTGGACTTCAGAAGTTACAACCTTCAGATGATGAAGTCTTCAGAACTTCTTGAGTGACTAAAGCTTCATCAACCTCTGAAGATCTTTTTGAAAGCTGTGAAGATTCCCTTTGCAAGTCAACTCTTCTACCAATGAAGAAAAGGACCTTTCAAGCCTGATCAGTTCAGCTACTCTCGTTCTGTCTGTCCTCACTTGAGAACGTGGGTCTTCAGACTTGTTAGCTGAATAAGGAAAGTCCACTCTGCAGTAGTCAAAGTATCTGAAACTCTTACTCAGTTTAGATACAAACAAACTGCATCAAGACAGACTGCTTGAAGACAAAAGATTATCAACTCCAACGGTTCTTTTTGCAACGACTCTTTTCTGGTGGTATATATACTAGAAGGATCAGTTGCATTAACATATATATATATATATATATATATATATATATATATATATATATACAATTATTAAGGATTGAACGTGCGCTGAACAAACTCTGAATTCTGTGTATACAAGCTCTGAACCTCTTATCAAGTGTTTTTGCACTTTAGTCAAATACTCTGTACTCTTTGTATTTGCTCTCTTTAGGTTCTTCTAAGAGCATTTGTATATTTTCATATACTTTACTATTACTTGAGGAAACTTAAGCTTGTGTGCTTAAGTGTGAAGTCTTAAGCTTGTGTGCTTGAGCATTGTTGAGAAGTCTCTTGCTTGTGTGCTTGAGCAGGTGTAATCTTGTGTGATTATAGTGAAATCCCTTGGAAGTGCAAGGGGACTGGACTACTCTCGTTTTGTGAGAGGAACCAGTATAAATTGCTTGTGTGATCTCTCTCTCTCTCTCTCTCTCTCTCTCTTAACTTGTTTTATTGTGTTATTTATCCGCTGCTGTTGTAGTTAAGTTAAGAACTTGAAAAAGTTTTAAACTTGACTAAAACACAATTCAACCCCCCCTTCTTGTGTTTTCACACCTTCAATTGGTATCTAGAGCTCTGGTCTGTTACTTTCACTTAACAGTGAGACAGTAAAGATCTTGTGAGAACACTATGTCTGGAGGAGACGATAGTAGTACTAGAACTACCGGTGAAGCCGGTGAGGCCAGTGGTGCTGGTGATGGTCCTAGAAATGCTTTTGGTTTTGACTACTTAAGTAATGAATCACATGAACATAGTGGCAATAGAAAAGCCCCTATATTCAATGGTGATGCATCTTTATTTGAGTGGTGGAAAGAAAGACTGTATAGCAATATTACTGCTATTGATCATGAGTTGTGGGATTTGGTTGAGCTGGGAGTAACTTTTGAAAACTTAAATGAACATGGAAGATTGTCCATTGAGCATAGAAAGTTACTCACACCAGCTAACTTAAAAACCTACACTAAGCATCATAGAGTAAAGGACATTGTTGTTGGTGCTATTAGACATGAGGATTATGTCAGAATAGAGAACAAGTCTACTGCTAAATCTATCTTTGACTCTATGTGTGCTACCTATGATGGTAATGAAAAGGTTCAAGAGGCTAAGGCTAGTCTCTTGATAAGGCAATATGAACTATTCACTATGCAACAAGATGAAAACATTGAGACTATGTTTACAAGGTTTCAAATCCTTGTATCTGGTCTTAAAGCTCTTAAGAGAAGTTATTCCACCTATGACCATGTTCAGAAGATTCTGAGAAGTCTTCCTATTGCTTGGAGACCTAAGGTCACTGCAATAGAGGAAGCTCAAAATCTCAAGACTCTGAGTCTTGAGGCTCTGATAAGCAATCTCAGAAGCCATGAGATGGTTCTGAATGCTGATTCAGAAGCTAAGAAGAAGTCCAAGTCTGTGGCTTTACAGTCAACTAGGACTCCTTCTAAAGCTCTTAAGACTCAACTTCTTGACATTGAAGAAGAATCTTCTGCAGATGGTCAAGAGGAGGAAATGGGTGAAGATGAGTTTGCTTTATTCACCAAGTTTCAGCAATGGAACAGATTTAACAAAAGAAATTTCAGAGGTAACAGCTCCAGAAATTTTGTCAGCAAAAAGGATGATCAGAAGAACTGCTTCAACTGTAAGAAGCCAGGACACTTTATTGCTGATTGTCCAGAAATGTCTGCTAAAGACAAAAGCAAAAGATACAGCTCAAAGAAGCAACAATTCAAGAGCAAATTGAAAAAGAGTCTGATGGCTACTTTTGAAGAGCTATCATCTGAGGAAGAAGTTGAGGAAGAAGAAGAGGCAAATCTAGCCCTGATGGCTTCAACTGACTCAGATGCAGATTCAGAAGATGAATCAGAATCAGATTCAGAAGTAACTGATGAGGTATTTTCTGACTGCTCTAAATCTCAACTTATAACTGCACTTAACAAGGTCATTGAGAAACATCTCAGAGTGTTAAGTAAACAAAAAGTTTTACAAGAAAAGCTTAACACTCTGACTGAACAAGCAGAACATTTTCAAGGTCTATATCAAGAAACTCTGAATAGAGTAAATGACTTTGAAAAGGGTTGTGCTGTTTGTCACAAACCTATTGATGAGCAGGAAATAGCTCTTCAACAGTTTGTGCATCTCAACCTTAGGAAGAGCAAAGCTGCTAATAGAATTTATAATGTTTTGAGACATAGAGGAGAAGGACTTGGCTATGAATATGGTAGAACATATTCAAAGCTGAAGACCTTTGCCAAAAAGGTTGGAAAATCTTGGGTTTATTATGTTGTTCCACCAAGTGAAGAGGGAAAGAATCCTGGTATTGTTGAAAATAGCAATGATGATCTGAGTGATTTAGAAGCTGACAGCTCAAAGGAACCCAGTTCCTCAGGATCTGGAGAGAAAAGTTCAGAAGATAGAAGTTGTTCAGAACCTGAGAACATCAGTTCAGAAGTTCTGAAAGCTTCAACATCTGAGACTTCAAATTCTGGATACAAAGGAACTTCAGTACCTGAAGCCAGTCAATCTAAAAGATCAGAAGTTTTTAAAAGAAAAAATTCTAAATCTCAGATGAAGTACAAGACTCAGATTATTTATGAATCTAGAGTCAGTAGATATAATCAATCAGAACATGGGATTGGTGATAAATACAAACCCTGGAATCATAAACAATCCAAATCCTGGAATAATAACAGATTTCAAAAGAAAAGGTTTCAAAAAGGTTATTATTCCAAACCAAGATCTTTCTCTAACACTAGACAACATAGTAAGCATTTATGGACTAACAAGCGTGGACCCAGAAGATGGGTACCAAAAGCTGAAATAATGTATCATTCAGATTTACCAACTAGGAAAGGATATGTCCTACCTAGAGTATGGAAACAAGTCTTATGCAAAGGAAAAAGGGCTTATGTCCTAGACAAATGGCTGACAAGTTCTCAAGTTAACAATCAGAACTTGAAAAATGAAGAGGAAGAATACTGGGATGACTTTATCATTAACTGTGATGAAGAGTTCTATCGCAATGATTAAAGTTGTTTCTCATACAGCCTGCCACTCAAAGAAGTATCATGAATCATTCATGGTATCTGGATAGTGGATGTTCAAGGCATATGACTGGTGACAAGCAACTATTTTCTAAGCTGACTATGAAAGAAGGAGGATCTGTTGGCTTTGGAGGTAATCAAAAAGGAAAGATAATAGGTACAGGTACAGTAGGTAATTCTTCCCTATCTATTAATGATGTTTGGTTAGTAGATGGACTCAAACATAACTTATTGAGCATAAGTCAATTTTGCGACAATGGTTATGTAGTTGTCTTTAATAAGAAATCATGTACTGTATCTAAACAATCTGATAACTCCATTATATTCAAAGGTCTGAGAAAGAACAATGTTTATAAAATTAATCTTTCTGATTTGAATGAACAAAAAGTGATGTGTCTTTTGACCTTGAGTGAGGAAAAATGGATCTGGCATAAGAGGTTAGGCCATGCTAACTGGAGGTTAATCTCTAAGCTTAGTAAGCTTGACCTTGTCAGAGGTTTACCAAAAATCAAATATCACTCAAACACACTTTGTGGTTCTTGTCAAAAAGGAAAAATTACAAAATCATCTTTTAAACCTAAAAACATTGTTTCTACCTCAAGACCATTGGAACTTCTTCACATTGATCTTTTTGGGCCAGTTCACACTGCCTCTATCAATGGAAAGAAGTATGGATTAGTAATTGTTGATGATTACAGTAGATGGACTTGGGTAAAATTCTTAAGAACAAAAGATGAAGCTTATGATGAGTTTAGCATCTTCTGCAAACAAATTCAAAATGAAAAAGGCTACACTATTTTAAAAGTTAGAAGTGATCATGGTGGAGAATTTGAAAATGAACCTTTTGAAAACTTTTGTGAAAAATATGGCATCTTGCATGAATTCTCTTCTCCTAGAACTCCTCAACAAAATGGGGTTGTAGAAAGGAAGAATAGAACTCTGCAAGAAATGGCCAGAACCATGATGCATGAAACTAATGTAGCAAAATTTTTATGGGCAGAAGCTGTAAACACAGCATGTTATGTTCAAAATAGAATCTATATCAGATCTAAATTGAACAAAACGGCTTATGAATTGTTCAAAGGAAGAAAGCCTGACATTTCTTATTTCCATCAGTTTGGATGTACATGTTATATCTTAAACAACAAAGTCCATCTAAAGAAATTTGATGCTAGAGGTTATAAGGGTATCTTTATAGGATATTCTGAACGCTCAAAAGCATACAGACTGTATATTTCTGAAACACACACTGTGGAAGAAACTATGCATGTCAAATTTGATGACAAAGAGCCTGACCAAGTGTCAGAGCTTGTGGAAGGTTTGTCTAGATTTCAGGTATCAGAGGATCAATATTCAGATATTCCAAACTACTCAGAACATCCATTCTCTGAAGAACCTCTGAACATAACAGTTCCTACAGACTCTGAACAACAAAGAACTGAAGCAACTGCTGAACCTGATGTTGATGAGTCTGAAGATGATGAGCCCCCAAGAAATACCTTCAAATACAAATCATCACATCCAGAGGAACTGATCTTAGGCAACAAGGATAGTCCAAGGAAGACAAGATCTCAACTGAGAAATGAGGAATCTTTAGTTGGTCTTATCTCAATGATGGAACCTTCAAAGAATGATGAAGCTCTGAAAGATGATGCTTGGATTGTAGCAATGCAAGAAGAGCTGAATCAATTTCAAAGGAATGATGTATGGACTCTAGTGCCCAAACCTTCACACAAGAACATTATTGGAACAAAATGGGTATTCAGAAACAAGCTGAATGAACAAGGTGAAGTGGTAAGAAACAAGGCTAGATTGGTTGCACAAGGTTATAGTCAACAAGAGGGGATTGACTATACTGAAACCTTTGCACCAGTTGCTAGACTTGAAGCAATCAGGTTACTTCTATCTTATGCTGTTAATCATGGAATAACTTTGTATCAAATGGATGTTAAGAGTGCCTTCTTAAATGGTTTTATTTCTGAAGAAGTGTATGTTAAGCAACCTCCTGGTTTTGAAGATGTCTCAAACCCAGAACATGTTTTTAAATTGAAGAAATCACTGTATGGTCTGAAACAAGCTCCAAGAGCTTGGTATGATAGACTCAGTAATTTCCTTCTTGAAAAAGGTTTTGAGAAAGGGAAGGTTGACTGCACACTCTTTAGAAAAACAACCAAAGAAGACATTTTAATCATTCAAATTTATGTTGATGATATTATCTTTGGTTCAACTAATGCTTCCTTGTGCAAGAATTTTTCTAAGATAATGCAGGATGAATTTGAAATGAGCATGATGGGAGAATTGAAATTCTTTCTTGGAATTCAAATCAATCAGAAGAAGGAAGGAACTTATGTTCATCAATCAAAATATACCAAGGAACTTCTGAAGAAATTCAACCTAGATGACTGCAAGATAATGAACACTCCTATGCATTCAACTACCAACATGAGCAAGTCAGATGATGAAGGAAAAGTAGATCAAAAGGTCTACAGAGGTATGATTGGTTCCTTACTCTATCTGACAGCCTCTAGACCAGATATTTTATTCAGTGTATGCTTATGTGCAAGATTCCAGTCAGATCCTAGAGAATCTCATCTTACTGCTGTAAAGAGAATCTTTAGGTATTTGAAAGGAACAACTAATCTTGGACTTCTCTATAAGAAATCCAATGATTATGTGCTAAATGGATTCTGTGATGCTGACTATGCTGGAGATAAAATTGAAAGAAAATCCACAAGTGGCAATTGTCAATTTGTTGGTGAAAACCTTATCTCCTGGGCTAGTAAGAGACAAACTACTATAGCTTTGTCTACAGCAGAAGCAGAATACATTTCAGCAGCTAAGTGTTGTACACAACTACTCTGGTTAAAATATCAGTTAGAAGATTATCAGGTAAGCAGTAACAATATTCCTTTATATTGTGATAATACTGCAGCCATTCATTTATCTAAAAATCCTATCCTACACTCTAGAGCCAAACATATTGAAATCAAACACCATTTTATCAGAGATTATGTTCAGAGAGGCATTATAGATATTAAGTTTGTTGATACTGAAAATCAATGGGCTGACATATTTACTAAAGCCTTACCTGTTGAAAGATTTGATTTTATAAAAAAACATCTGAACATGTTTTCAATCTCTGAATGATTTTTTTTTTTTTTTGGGCTTTTAAAGTGTAAGAGGTTATGTATATCAGAACTTATGATTCAGAACATCTGAAACACAAGCTCTGAAGTACTTAACTCTGATAGAGAATTTTAAATATCTCAGAGGCTCTGATCTATTTAAGTGGGAAACGTTTAGTATTCACTGCTGAACAGTTGTCCATTTAAATAGCAGTTACCGAGTAAATTTCTGCACGTGGTCTACGTGTGTCAGGTAGTGGGTGGTTAATGATGATTTTTTGGTATTCAACTTTCTGTCAATTAGCGTAACTTCCCAAATTTGCTATTTTCGTGTTAACTGTGTGCATTTAAATAAAACTTACACAATACACTTGCACACTTCTCACTCTCACAACCTACACTTTTACTTTCTCTCTAAACCTTCAACAAACTTTCTTTCTCTCTCGTTAGTTCCAAACCTTACCCTAATCTCCAACAATGGCTGGTGCTTCGTCTTCTTCGTCAAAAAGGATTCCACCGTTTATGTTCAAAAATCTTCAGATCGTTGGGAACGAGATGGAGTTTCCAGAATCTGAACTCACTTTTCTTTCTGAGAAGATGGTTGATTTCGACGGTCTACAAGCTAATGGGTTTGACGTTAAAAAGTACTTTATCACTCAGGGTTGGGATAAGTACTTCGACATGCTTAATGGTCCTATATATCCAGATTTGCTGAAGAAATTCTGGATGAAAGCTAAGGTTTTTGACAAACATGAAGCCAAGAAGGAAGAACTTGCTGCAATTGAAAGGGATCCTAGTCTGAAAGGAAAAACTAGGAAGGAAATGGGTCTGTTGGAATTCACTGGTATACAGATTAGGTCAAATATCTGTGGGATGAATATGGCATTCTCGCCTATTCACTTCAATGCTTTACTTGGTTTGCCTAACTCTGGGATAGAGTTAGAAGCTTTTGAGAAGGATACCAGATACAGAGATGATCTTCTGCATCTCATCTGCACTGATTTTTCATTGAAAGGCAAAGTCAAAGGACTGACTGATGAATGCAGAGTTCTTTTCAAGATCATCTTAGCAGCTATCAGTCCAAGGGTTGGTGGGACTGATACAATCTCCTGGACTCATCGTCATTTGCTGTATTTCCTTCTGACAGGAAAGAAGGTGAATCTTGGAGACTACTTTTTTGAAAGGATATGTGAAGCAATCTTCGCTAGCAAATCTCAGAGGAAAACAACTATTGTTTATCCTAGGCTGCTATCAGACCTTCTGCATCAAGGTCATGTTGTTCAGAACTTAAAGAAATTCCATCCAGAACTTGTGGAGAAGAAGTTCTCGCCTGAAATCATGCATGCCAGTTTCCTTACCAAGATGCGTCTTATTTCTACAAAGCTGGTTGCACCTCCACAAGAATTATCTGCTCGTCTTGAAGATCGTTTGTATGTGGATGGATATCCAGTTATTTCAGAAGCTGATGCTGAGCACATCATTCAGGACTATTTGGAAGTGCTCAGAGAAGAAGGATTCACTGTTGATAGGAGTATGATTCCTCCTGCTCCTGCAAACATGTATAATCCTACAAGGAGACCTAAGAGAAAGGTTGTTTCTCAAGCTGATCAACCTAAGCCAGATCTCTTGGCTCAGAAGAGGATTAAGGTGGAGCAAGCTGATGCTGAAAAGAGAACCAAGAAGAAACATGAGGAAGTTGCAAACAAGGCTGCTGAAGGATCTTCCAAAGAGCCTATTGATGTTGAGGTAGACAGTTCATCTGAAGAAACCGAGACTCTTGCTACCAAACTTCGTAGAAGACAAGTTCCTGTTCCTAAAGGTAAGTCTTCTAAGTTTGTCTTTAATGAAGCTGAAATTGGAATAGGTTATACAAAACCCCTTAGGACTATACTTCCTGAACCCACAATTATTCCAACCTCTGATAACCCTCTTTCTGAACTAGAAAAACATCTTAGCCCAGACCCCCTCAATAATCAAACCTTTACTCATAAATCTTCATCACCCCCTAAACCAAATTCACCTCAACCCCAATCACAAAAAGAAACACTTACCATTCCATCATCTGAACCAGAATCACATATTCCAATCACTAAACAACCCTCTCCACATAAATCTCCTGAACCATTCCCTGAACACATTTATCCTGAATCAACATCTGATATCTCTTCCTCTGAATCAACTCCTGAACCATCTTCTGAACCTCAACCAAACCCAAGTGCTGAACATGCTTCTCCTGAGCGTATTCACACTTGTGCCCCCAAGCCTTCAGAAGCAGAAGTTGTTATTATTAACAATCCTGCTAATGAATCGCCAAACTTATCTACCATTCCTAATCTCTCACCCTCTTCATCTAACCCTTTTGATAATCTATCCACTCAGCTTCATGATGACTTACTTAGGTTATCTAAGATAAAGGACAGGTTCTTAGCTTGCCCCTCTGATGTGGATTTAGAGGTGTCAAGTCTTAAGACAAAGATCTGCAAGGCTTTGGATGCTGTAGGTGAAGACATTAAGGCTGCTTTTGGTAAAAGAGATCTGGATGTGATAAGCTTTATGAAGGACAGTTTGGCAAGGGCTGATTTGAAGAGATTGACTTCTTATAGTCATGAGGAATTTGAGCGTGCCAAACTTGAAGCCATTGCTGCTGCTGAACAGCGTTTGTCTGCTTTCAAGGTTTGCTGGATTGATTCCAAGCTTTTTCAGAGTCTTGAAGCTCACAGGGTTGAGAAGGAACGTCTGGAAGAAGCTGCTGCTAGAGTTGCCCAGTTGGCAAATGAGCTACATCAAGAGGATGCCCCAGAAGAGGATGTACTGAATGTACTGAATCAGGATGATGTCCTGATGATTGAGTATCAAGAGGAAGGTGAACCCTCATCTGATAAAGGCAAGGCACCTTTGGTTGAAGATCAAGCTCCTGTGGTTGTTGATCAGTTGCAGATCTTTCAAGAAGCTCTGAGGGAACAACAAGAAGGTTTGGAAAGGCAAAGGACAGCTCACCTCAATCTGGAATCTAAAGTGGATGGTCTTGTTTCCAACGTAGGGTCTCTGAATGACAAATTTGACCAGCTCTTAGCCTTTCTCAAGAAACCTTAGGATTCTTTGCACTTTATTTTTTTTTGTTTTTATCTTCTGAACTTGTTATTCATATTTTTCTTTATTTTGTCTGAACAATTTCTTTTTGGATTTTCACTTAGTTATGTGGTTTGTTATATTTTTGTTTGTGCTCACTTTCTTTGATAAATAAGAACATAAGAACACAAGATGCTTTTAAACGAAAATTTTTATTAATGATCTAACAATGTTGAGTACATTGGTAAAAAGAAAAAGAAAAAGACAACCTAATCCTAATCAGATGGATAATACTCAGAAGAAATCTCAGATTTCTCCTCAGCATCCTCTGATGAAATTTCTATGGGATCTGGGTTCTGCTCTTCTTCTTCTTCTTCTTGTTCTTCTTCTGGAACATAGCTAGCCAAGAACTCAACATAGTCAGCATCATCTTCATTCTCTTCAGCTTCCGAATCTGATGAGATGATTATAATCTCAGCATCTTGTGGTTTCTTGTCGTCTTCTTTATCTTTCTCATCTTTTTCGCGTTTTTCGTCTTCTTTCTTTCTTCGAAACTCTGCGATGCGTGAACTAAACCTTCTCATTCTTCTTGATCTTTCTTGATATACTCGTTTATTCTTGTTTTTATGTGAAGAATGCATGTTAACTCGTTCACCTTTTTATAAACCTTTGAGCGCGTTGTTTTTTGTTTTTGAAATAAATTCACCTTTGTAACAACCACTCTTCTTCTTTGACTGTCTTGGTTATATAAATTTTTTTTACTTTTTGATAATGACAAAAGGGGGAGTAGTTACGCATTAATTGATAAGTGATAAGTTTCAAAGCTGAAACCACGCTCACGCCTTTATCCATTAAGTTAAAAGTTGTTACTTTTAAGTTGTTTTACGTATTTCAATGAGGAGACTAAGTTAGTTGAAACTGAAATAAATTCATAAGTAAGGATAAGTTAAGAGTGCAATCTTAACTTAGCCTTATGAGACTTAGGGGGAGAGCTTGCAAACCTCTCACTCTGAAGAAAGATATGAAATTTGTTTTATTTCAAATTATCTTAATCTTATACTAAATTAAAATATCATGGATATAACTTAAAGCTTTGGCTTTAAGAAGTATCAATCTTAGGGGGAGCTTGCAAACCTCATAAACCTAAGAGAAACATGATAAGTTAATTTAACAACAATTGTCAATTAATACTTATGTTTGTCATCATCAAAAAGGGGGAGATTGTTGGAACAAAATTGATTTAAAAATGTTAGCCCCTAAATCTATAAAGGTTTTGATGATAACAAAGTATTAATAAACAATTGGAAGGACTAAAAATTTATTTTAAGTGCGCAGATATAAGCATCAGATAAGCTCTGAGTAAAGCTCAGAGGATGTGAATTCAGAAGTTCACAAGCGCTCAGAAGATGTTGGACTTCAGAAGTTACAACCTTCAGATGATGAAGTCTTCAGAACTTCTTGAGTGACTAAAGCTTCATCAACCTCTGAAGATCTTTTTGAAAGCTGTGAAGATTCCCTTTGCAAGTCAACTCTTCTACCAATGAAGAAAAGGACCTTTCAAGCCTGATCAGTTCAGCTACTCTCGTTCTGTCTGTCCTCACTTGAGAACGTGGGTCTTCAGACTTGTTAGCTGAATAAGGAAAGTCCACTCTGCAGTAGTCAAAGTATCTGAAACTCTTACTCAGTTTAGATACAAACAAACTGCATCAAGACAGACTGCTTGAAGACAAAAGATTATCAACTCCAACGGTTCTTTTTGCAACGACTCTTTTCTGGTGGTATATATACTAGAAGGATCAGTTGCATTAACATACATATATATATATATATATATATACAATTATTAAGGATTGAACGTGCGCTGAACAAACTCTGAATTCTGTGTATACAAGCTCTGAACCTCTTATCAAGTGTTTTTGCACTTTAGTCAAATACTCTGTACTCTTATTTGCTCTCTTTAGGTTCTTCTAAGAGCATTTGTATATTTTCATATACTTTACTATTACTTGAGGAAACTTAAGCTTGTGTGCTTAAGTGTGAAGTCTTAAGCTTGTGTGCTTGAGCATTGTTGAGAAGTCTCTTGCTTGTGTGCTTGAGCAGGTGTAATCTTGTGTGATTATAGTGAAATCCCTTGGAAGTGCAAGGGGACTGGACTACTCTCGTTTTGTGAGAGGAACCAGTATAAATTGCTTGTGTGATCTCTCTCTCTCTCTCTCTCTCTCTCTCTCTCTCTTAACTTGTTTTATTGTGTTATTTATCCGCTGCTGTTGTAGTTAAGTTAAGAACTTGAAAAAGTTTTAAACTTGACTAAAACACAATTCAACCCCCCCTTCTTGTGTTTTCACACCTTCAAAAGTGAGTTAAACAAAATTGATTTATGTTTGGATACATTAACGTAAAAATAAAGGGTATTTATAAAAAATATCAATTCTTTTTCCATTATTTTTGTTTGACAAAATTCTTTTTCCAATTTTAAAAAACTACAATTTAATAAACTGCATAATAAATAATTTAAAAAGTGATATAAGCATTACATGAGACATTGAAATGTGTAAGATGTTTTTTTTTAATAGATTTTAATATTGTTGAAGGTGTTATAGTATGAGAATATATATAACTTTCTAAATCATATGTGATAATAACTTTTCAAATCTCACACGATAATTATTCTCTAAATTTATGATCCGGTAGAAAAAAATCATTGATCACGAAAGACATAAAAATATTTCGTGATGAATAATATAGTCAACAATAATTTTGATATGATATACTTTTAAAATTGATGGTGCTTATCAATTATTGCACATAATTTTAATCACAATTGGTATACTTGCCACAGTGGTTGTAAATATTGCCTTGCACTGAAGGGTTGCGGGTTCTAATCCTATTCAAGACAAAATCGTATTATTTTTTTAATAAAAATTGCATGATAAAATGGAGGGAAAACAGGGAAAACAAATTAGGGTTTAGGGTTTGCTTATGTATACAAGCTTATAATATAAAAGATAGGGACTTAATTGCAATATTAATAGATATGAGAATACATGATAAGTACCACATAAATACTATGTACCATATAATTCAAAGTGTCATTGATTGAGTCAATATTGCTTTCTCATTGGTTAGATTTAGGACTGCACCAATAAAGTCCAAATCAAGAATGCACCATAGAATTTTCCGTTTGATATTGCACACCCAAGAGAAATGAGATATAAGCTTCAAGATTTATCCACCTGCGAACAGTATGATTAGTTTTTTTTTTTTTGACAGTTACAGTATGATTAGTTGTTACATTTATCTTTGAATGTATTAAAACTATAAGCATATTAACAAAAAAATAATGAATTATAAATTTAATAGTTAATTGTATGTTTTGTTTGTTACATTTATTTTAGATGTTCAATTAGTCATCTACGTTTAAAAAGTTTTAAATAGAAATTCTTCCTTTTGTCTAAAGGAAATATTTATGTCGCACCCTCATAAGTCATAAGTTATCACGCATGCAATCATGTTAGCCACATGGTCAATTTAGACGGAAATTTGACTAAAACGACTAATTTATCACAACATATATATGCTCATATGGTCATTTACCAAATAACTTGACATTGTATTGTATGCTTATATATGTGACAATTACAAAAATGATTACATGATTGTCAAATGTTAACCGAGAGAATCTATATTTGTGTGAACAAAGTTCCCTAAAATAACATTTTTTAGACGGAGGATCATTAAATTAAAATAATAATCTGTTACAAAATTAATAGGATAAATAAAAGCAGGTCCATTGTTTACAAATTTAGAGAACTAGGCGATGTTGAAGCCATCGAAGCCACGTGGATAATTTCTTCTTGTATCATACTATAATGTCTTCTCTGCACCTAGATCTAAACAAATCACAGATTCTATTATCTGCAATAATCTATTTGAGTTATCTTCCCTTCTGACTATTAATCCACATACTATAAGTTGGTTTGGACAATGAAATTGTCTGAAAGGTCAGTTTATTCTTTTGGTTTTGATTTCTTTCTTCTACCTTTCTACAACTATTTAAATGTAAAATTAACAGTTAATTTAATTTTAGTAAGTAATTTTATTGTGGTAAGCCACAATCTCTCCTTGATTGCTAACTCATTATATATTTCATCTTCTTCTGATTGGTTTTCATGCAGGTATTAGTTTTTATTTATATGATGATAAATGATATAAACAACATTACTATAATTAAGGACACGTGAGATTTTGAAAACAACATGAAGAGGGCTATCTCGGTACGTCGTAACAATTCTATGATTGCTCACTTACATGCATTCTATGTTTACGTCTAATTCTCTCTATTTGTCAAAAGAAATCGATAGTTTGTTATAGTTTTGTGTTATATAAAGACTCAATGTATATCGCTAATTCAAGAAGTATATGTTTTTTTGGTTAAGAAGCCTAGTCGCTAGAAAAAAGTATATGTTTTTATACACACAAAATTATAATAATCAAGTGATTTATATCTATTAATCAATAATACACATGTTGAAGTGATTTATATCAACGCACTTGTTACTTGTGCAGGTGGGATCTTTAGAGGGGCGAGTTGTGATAGAACTCGAAAACGCGAGCCTACTTACTCCTTCTTCATTTCCCATAAAAAATGTATCGTTTGAAGCAGATTCACCAATTGATCATGAATGTGAGAATTTCTCACTAGATGTAATAAAATTAAGAAGTAAGGTGCTTAGCAGCATAAAAGTTGTAGTCCTCTCAACCAAGATAAACTTACTCTTGCCTTTTGGTCCCATGGCAATTTTGGTAGATAAATTGTATCATAGTCATGTAAGTTTCTTTAATCATTTGAAGATTGCTAAATATTGATTCCATTGTGAATCATGTAACTTTTCATTTCTTCAAATATGTTTCAGGGTTGGGTCTTTCTCTTCAGCTTATTAGGCATTATACCCTTGGCAGAGCGATTAGGCTATACAACGGAGTAAGTTATCCTAAAGTTCATTTATTAGATTAACTTTGAAAACTAAAATTTTGCTAGTTAGGATCACGATGAGCGGCTAAACTTCCCCTTAAGAGATTTAACATTACTGCATTCCTAGGACTGAAAAATGTGATTATTTTATTTTTTCATTGTTCTTTTGGTATGCAAGCTCTAATAAAAACTATCATGTGATGTTTCATACAACATGTTCAAATTCAAATGGAATTTGATAGAAACTTTGTTTAAGAATTTGATTATAATGGAATTTTTATCTTCCTTTGATGCAGGCAACTAGCTTTCTTTACTGGACCGGCAGGTAATTTTATCTTTCCTTTCTTCAATTACATCATAATTCTTATAAAGTAGCGCACATATGTTTTATTGTTTTCGTTCTCCACCACTATCTATATATAGCGCGCATATGTTTAATTACTTCATTTCCGATATGACTTTTCAGTTGGTGGTCTTTTATATGCGACATTTGGAAATGCAACCGAGTTAATTATATCAATTCATGCCCTCAAAAGTGGCTTGATTCGTCTTGTTCAACAATCGCTACTAGGTTCAATTTTGTCTAACCTGTTGCTGGTGCTCGGATGTGCATTCTTTGCTGGTGGATTAGTATTTCATAAGAGAGAACAAGTATTTAACCATGTATGGTTTTGTTCTATTAACTTCTTGTATATGTTTCATGCGTTGTGTGTGTGACAATATAGCAGAAATTAACCTTAAATGATCATCAGGCAGATGCTGGTGTGGATTTCGGATTATTATTGATGGCGGTAATGGGACTGTTATTTCCAGCAGTTCTTCATGCTACACAAACAGAATCTGAATATGGGAAATCTCAGTTATCTCTTTCAAGATTTACGAGTTGCATTATGCTTGTGGCGTATGCTTCCTATATAGTGTTTCAAGTGAAGAATCTGAATAATTTACAAGTTCCAGTTGATGAGGTTAAGCCTTAATAGTTCTTTATAAGCAGAAAACACAAATATTAATTGAAAAGTATGAAAATTGTACTCATATTAATTCTGATCTATAATTGTTTTTAGGACAAGAGTTTCAATGAAGATACATCAAATGATGAAGAAGCTCCTGAGATTTCAATGTGGGAATCAATGATATGGATTTCAATCTTAACAGGAGGTATATCTATCCTGTCAGAATACTTGGTTAACACCATAGAGGTAAACTAAATTCTTAGAAATATTATGTCTTATCTTTGAGCATATATCTTTCCCTCTGCGTGCAACTGCAGAGGCTAATCCCTCAAGCCTCGTGGGATCCAAATGGAAGGCAAACTCTCCCTAAGAGTTTCAACGCTGCTGCATGCCCAAACTAGGGACCCAAATAGAGCATATATTTTATATTTGATTATATTTTTTCTGTGTTTTTATTTTCACGTCTTTTAGGTAACAAGTTATAATTGTTTTACTTAATAAGAATAAGACCATTATGTTCTTATGGTCTGAGTTATTGATATAACATATACAATATTTTCAGGGGGCATCAAAAGAGTTTGAAATGCCTGTGTCATTTCTTAGTGTTATTCTTCTTCCAGTAATTGGAAACGCTGCAGAACATGTTGGAGCTGTTATGTTTGCTGTCAAAGACAAACTTGTAAGTATTATCTTTAACTAGTGATCATGTAATACATTATTATAAAATGTGATAAATTTAATTTGTATGAGCTAGAGTGTAATTTTCCTTTACACCTTTAAACTGGCTCTGTAGGACATATCGCTGGGCGTGGCCGTAGGATCTTCAATACAAATATCAATGTTTGTGGTAAGATTTTTCTCAATGAAATTTGCTGTTTTGTAATGAAGCAGACTTAAACACAAATGTGATTTAGCTTATAGAACAGTAATGGAATGGAACGTTTCAAAGATACAGATTTTATTTAGAATAATATTGAGAAAATGTTATTAAGTGACTGAGGAAAACTCTACTAATCATCTGGTTATTACTGCATTCACTGCAGATTCCATTTTGTGTGGTTGCTGGATGGATGATCGATTGTCCTATGGACTTGAATTTTCAGCCTTTCGAGACAACTTCACTTTTCATGTCAGTTATCATAGTCGCCTTCATGTTGCAAGTAAGTAATTCTTGGTTAGACTTTACTTACCTCACAGGCGAACTCTGGATTACCAGGGTCCTCTTCCCTAGGAAACCAGAGGGTTAATTCAAAAAAACCATCAACTACTGAGTTTGTTAAGTATACTGCGCTATTTGTTTTTTCTTTTGTCTTATGTGAAGTACCTATATCTGCATGGATTTAATCTTTACTTGAACTTCATTTCAAAATATAGAATAGAACTTCAAACTACTTCAAAGGGATGGTGCTCATTCTTTGCTATTTGATAGTTTCTGCAAGTTTTTTTGAACACATTGATCCTATGTCAGTTGGTAAGTTATGAAAGCCTTCCTCCATCTTAAATAGAAAATGTGAATTCAATTATATATATGGTCTTTATAAAGCCAAAATTCATAGTGTTTCATTACTCATTCCAAATCTGATTTATTTTTTCAGAAGATAATCCCTCAACTGCTGGTTAGCTAAGCTAACATCAAGATCTCTTATTTTATGTTCCCCTTTCTGAAACCAAGGATTGCACTTGTGTGTCTATGTGGTAAAAGACCAAGTTAAAGAACCCTATAGTCCAGGGGATAAAGTGCGAATAAAATATGTATATCTAATAGAGGAAATGTTATCACAAATTAAGAAGCTCCTGTATATTGTTACAGCATACTCATTTAAATATTGGTATACTCTTAAATTGATCCCACCAGTTTAGGCTATTTTGCACAATTGAGTTTTTGACTATGTATGTACCTTTGAATTCTTCAGTTCATTCTTTCTATGTACCACTTCAAATACTGGAGATCAATATTCACATGTTATTCATGATGATTTTGCAACTTGATAGACTGTTATTATGGTTGGATAAATGAAAAATAATAATCATATTTTTAGTGTTATAGTTTAGGTTTAATTTGATTTCCCTGACATTGGAAGTTTATGCAATGCATTCTTAGGCAAGTTATAAACGTTGGCACTATAATACAAGAAAGTAATTGATAACTATTCATGCATATATGGAATAAGATGATTAGGAAACTGTTAATCATTGTTTTATTCCATATAGGAAATTTACAAACATTCTGCTAATCATCTTTAAGCTATTCCAAACACCTCCTAAATCTATTTAACATCTTAAAAGATTTAATACAGCAATTGATAAAAGAAAACATCAAGGAATAAGAATAAGGTGTCTCAGAAGTCAGGGTAAGTGACAGAACTACTTAAGAACAACTGCTGCATTCCTCAGAGATAGGTATCTTTGCACATTATCATTAGGAAGTGCTCTGATCATCTTGAAAACATCAGTATTCGCGTACCGGAGATTAGTCTTAGGATCATAGTAAGGTGCCTGCACGGTAAATGATTAGTTAATTCTCTAGTACAAATGCTTATTATCCCATGGTATAATTATATCACCCTTACCATTTTCTTAGTTAGTTAAATAATTAATTAAGCCAATATGGTTCACACCAAGCAATATAATATCCATAAACAAGTTTTAGTCGTTGGTTGATTTAGCATGAAGCCAATTTAATTGAAAAGGTAAACTTAAGTCAAGCCTGCATAACAACATCCTTAAAAGGACAGCATCACACACACATCTAAAAAACCAGTGTGAAGTTCAACAATTACAAAGAAATCAAGTTCAACCAGTGTAACTAAATAAGATATCATTCAAGTTGTTCGCATAATCCTAAATCAATCTAGTATTTGTTGTACAATTCATCCGCAGCACTCTTTGGAGTAAGGAAAACAAGAATTATAAAGAGAAGATAAACAATGCAGAATACAAATACTTGACACTATCCACCCATTTCCAACTATAACGGTTCTTAATTTCAGACATTCATCAACTAAGATAATAGACCCAAATTCCTACCAAACTTATACTTTTAAATTAGGAAAAGTTGAAAGCATTTCAGTTCCAATTATCGACAGGATATATACAATGTATCATGTCTTAAATTACCCTACACTTTCACAATTCTAAGAATACCCAAATCAAGCAGTGCAAGAAAGATAAACATCAGATTATAGTAAAACAAACATAACAAACTACCACCTACTCAAACAATTTAACAATGTCAGTAGTAATATGTCAGTGGAAAAAAGTCAGTAACAGATAGTAATCTTCACCCGACTAAAGGAAAACCCTGCTCAGCAGTGAATTAATTATATATCTTCATCCGACTAAAGGAAAACCCTGGTCAGCAGTGATTTAATTATATAATGGCTACTATAGTGAGATGCAACTGCAGAAGATAAAAGTGCCTGGAACATTTAAGTAAATGTCATGGACATTTAAGCACATTATCTGTTGATTATGCTGGTAAAAAGCAATTACTGTTGAACACTGAAGGAATGTAAAATTGAGTACTCTACTGGGCCTTCTAAGATGAAAATCAATAGTTCTTTGTTATGAAGCACGGATACTCCTTGTATTAGGCGTGTCCCGGTATCGGACACGACAATGACACTTATAATTACATAGAATTATGACATTTATTCAAATAATTATTGATGTCAACGTGTCAGTCTCTGTGTCGTGTTTGTGTCCGTGCTTCATAGGTTCTTTGAGAAGACATAGCAACAAGCAAAATCACACAGTCGAATATTTCTTTTATCATCACAAGTAATTAGAAGATATCTTTTATCATCACAAGTAATTAGAATATATCTTTTATCATCACAAGTAATTATTAGAAGATAAAATCAAACAAAAATTTGAATGTTAGCACAAAAGCAATATGTATGTGATTCTTTAAGTTTCAATTTCAAATGCTATCAACAGATTCAATAAGATGTTAAAGTATTACTAGTGACAAGAAAAAGATAGAGATTTTTGAAAACTTCATCAACAAATGAAAAAACTTCCTCTTGAAGGGAAGTAGTACTAAACAAGAGAAATAAAGATCACTAAATACCTCGTAGCCTGTAATATCGCAAATTCTCTTGCAGGGATGCATAGAAGGAGGTGACTCAATATTCACATCTACAACACAATCCAACAAAAAAGAAAAAACAATTAAAATTCTTTTACATGGAAGGCACACATAACAACAAAAATTGGCATATATAAGTCTCCTACATTGATGTTAAACAATTAAAATTCTTTCAATTGACACATTGTTGAGAAGCACCATAGAACCCAACATATAGAAAAATAAACAAACTTTACTTTTAATGAGAAAAAGTTGATTACAATTGGTGTAAGATGCACTTTATATAGTGATTCTAACTAAACTAATGTTCTATTTGGCAATGCCAAATTTTGATCATATAGCTTATGACTTATAACTTATAAGCTCATAAGACAAAAGAGACTCGTTTGATAACTTCTTTTTTTCACGAGCTTATAGCTTATTTTGATAAGCTAACTCAATTAGCTTATAGCTTATCATTTTTCTCTCAATTTTACCCCTATCATCTTACATAAAAAAAATTAAATATTAATTAAACATATATTTCTTTTATCTCATTTCATATCTATATAAGCTAGCTCAACCGCTAATTTTGCCAAACACTACAAATTCAATCAACTAGTTTATTCGCCATAAGCTAGCTTATAATTTATTCGCTATAAGTTCATCTTATAAGCTAGCTATCTGCTATTTTTTGCCAAACAGATCCTAACAAACTTTAACTGATTTGTAACTGATAATAACCAACTTGTAACAACATATAACAAACTCCAATAATATCTAACAAATCTCAACACAAATTCCAAAAATTATTATAACATAAATTATTTTACTCACAATTTGGTTCATCAGGAGGGTAATTCTGGTAATTCTCAGCTTGAATAATCTGCTTAAGATGTTTCCAGTGTCTACCACGTGATTGACCTTTAGGGTATTTATCATACATTTGAATTCTCTTAAAACTAAGATAGTTAGGTAACACTAACTCTGCTTCAATTACCTCTGTCTCCATTTTCTTAAACCTTCAACAAAAACCAATTAAATAATTAATAATAACAACAACAATAAAACCGTACCATTGATTGAAAGCAAAAACAGCGTTTGTGCAATGTCACCTTTTCTGATCGGCGTTCGCAGGTTCTGATGCTTCTCGCTTCAAAGTTCCGTCGAAAATTTTACATTTCGCTAGTTTTATAAATTTAACTGTTAATTCGGGCTTTCTATTCGGGTTGGGTTTTATGACCCGTATTATTTTATTATATTTTACTTTACTACCTACACCTTCCAGATTTTTACCCACACTTCCCTTAGTTTATTTTAAAAACAAGTTCCTGAAAAATTAAAAAAGAAAAAGTAACTAAATCTCTGAATTTGTTAGTATTTTTAATTAGATTTTTAGACTAAAAGTTTCACAAATAAAGGTTTGTTTGCGAGTTTGCAGAAGGCGTTTTGAAAAAAATAAAATAAAAGCTCGTTTGGAATAGCTTATTTTTTGAGTTTATGCAAAACAACTTATGCAAATAAATAAATTTTTTACGTATTATTATAAATTGTGTAAAAAAAAACTGTATTATTATAAATTTGTCAAGGTAGTTTATGAAAAAATAACTTATAAAAATACAATTTTCGTTAGTTGAAACTTATAAATTAACATAAAAACTTATCTTTTTAGATAAGCTGTTTTGCATAAGCTGAAAAATAAGTTATTCCAAACTGGCTCTAGGTAGAAGGAATAGAGATTTTTGAGTATTCATTTTTCTTCACAATTCATTTTATAGGATTTTGGAGGATATATTATATCAATTCTTCAAATTCTATCTATTGTTATAACATTCTAAAAATTAAAAATATATTAATCATAAGTACTTATTTATCATTTTCTATAAAACACTCTAAAAAAAATGTGAAAAACTTCTCTATTTTTCTCTCTACTTTCTCTCATCCAAACTCACAAACAAAGACTTTAATCAGAGTGGCAAAAAAGTTATTC
The DNA here is from genome assembly GCF_020283565.1 of Trifolium pratense. NCBI lineage: Eukaryota > Viridiplantae > Streptophyta > Magnoliopsida > Fabales > Fabaceae > Trifolium > Trifolium pratense. The sequence goes on from NC_060060.1 coordinate 71,841,255, forward strand.
AAAGAAAACCAATTATGATAACATTATTTAATTGTTATTTTTTTTCTTCTCTTACACAATCATTGTAAGAGAAAATTCCCATACACGAAAATTTAATCAGTGGCTATATGATACAATTTGGAATAATAAGCCACAAATCAATTATAAATTTAAATTAGCTACTAAATCACTTCAATTTCTAGCTAAACTAGATAGCTTTCACAACTATTGGACTCTTAACATAATGTTTCCCATCAGACCAAACTAACTTTCCAAACACATAACTCTTTGTTGCTTTTCCTTTCTTCACCTTCAATTTTACCTCAAATCTCTTCTCTTCACCAACATGTTTGAACTCCAATACATTTGGCTTCACAGAAACAGTTATTCCATTTGGATTCTGAACATGAACAATGTATGTCGCTGGAGCACCAACGTTTTTTAATGTCCTTGTAACCGTCACCGACCGATTGAGATTTGGAACAGTAATTGAAGGATAGTTTAGGTTGATGATATTAAATTTTTTATGACATTGGTGAGGGGCTTTTAAAAACACTGACATTTGTGTTTCATTATACCCTAAAGCACATAAGAAGTTGACGTAATCGTTCGTTGGTGTGTCGTAAACAAGACCAGGATCCATTGCTTTGTTTGGTTGAACATGTCCGGATCCGTAGCTAAATGGTGTTGTATGGATGAAAGTAGCATTCAGAATTGTCTCCGCTTCGTTGTCTAATGTTGTAGCTGAAAGTAATAGAGAACAATTATGACCATGTTGAGATGAATAATATATGGTCGCGAGACAAGAACTTTTATAGCGTTGAATCGTACGAAATTTTGTAACTTTGATATGCTTAATAAAATTTTAATTTGACAATTACATTGGTTAAATTCGCAATATACGGAAAGTTCATGGTTGTGAGTATGCAAAGTTGATATTGTTACTTACATCTGCATATAAATTCATGAGATTTAGATGTTACATGCTAAAGTTGACATTTCTTGGGATGCAAGAAAGGATTTGAAGTATTAGAAACATGAAGAATTTCTTACCTGTGGTCATGATAGCTGATTTAATAGCAGCAGGACTCCAAGAAGGATACAAGGCTTTCAAAAGGCCCACAATGCCCGAAATGTGAGGGCATGACATCGATGTGCCGGATATTGAGTTATACTGAATGCGGCGTTTGTCGAACTCTTGGTCAGTTGGCCCTTCAGCTTCAGTGTAGGCTGCTATAATTGACACTCCTGGTGCAGTAATATCAGGCTGAAAATTAAAACAAAATTTGTTACTTGTTAAATGTCTAAAACATAACAATAGATTACAAGAACAAAGCATTGTTTTTGTGAGTAATGATTAACACCTTTAGAATCTCAGGTACAATAGTGTTTGGTCCTTTGGATGAAAATGCTGCCATGAAAGGTGCTGGTTTAGTATGCAATTTTGTTGTTGGATATGTAATATAAGCCACTGGAGACCTAAAAATTAAGTCCAAACAATCAAGTTTAAGTTCAAGAAGTGCTATGCTGCTTTTGCCTTAATTAAAGACTAAACCAAATTTCGATTGGAAGGGGGCTGGAACTACTTGATGCCAAAACTGACCCCCAAACCAGATTAGGCGGTCCAATAGACCGGATACTGGTGGTAAAAACCAGACTAAACCAAATTAGAAAGCTAGATATCTTACTTGGTTGAGTTGACGTATTTGAAGACATCTACACCATCAGAGAAATTGATGTGAGAAGCAGGAAGAACATGAGGATCAGCTAAAATTTCATTTCCAGTAGTGATATCATTGGCAAGAACCATTCCTACAGCACCAGCTAGAAGAGCTTGTTCTCCTTTGTCTACTCTAGCATTTATTCCTCTCAGGCATAATACTATTTTACCCTTCACCTTGTTAGGGTCTAGTGTTCCATTCTGGCAAAGCACACTGCATTCATTTTTGAATTAGATCATATTACATTGCCTTCATATAAATTATATTCACTACTATCATAGTACTATGTTTATGTCAATTGATTCATCAATGATATTCAGTTGCTTGATACTTACGCGTCTTGAATTGTTGCACTTGCCAATTTAGCATCTGTTGCTTTAATAATTGGGTAGGATTTGTGTTTTAATCTTGTAGCTGATAAGCTTTCTCCCTTCAATTGAAGCAAACAACATTATTGTTAGTCAGTATATTCTTGTAATTGCAATAAACAAAAATTCAGAAAATTTTAATTTCATCTTACTGCTAGAAAATTGCATTAACTTGTGTATTGTTTAATTTCATGATAAGGCACTATTATGTAATCAAAGGGATTCAACCTAGCCTTATATTTTTTTTTATCTTGTGTTGTATGTGGTAAAAAACCTTGTATTGCAAGTAAGATGAATTTACATTATTGTTGTCACAAGTTATTGGCTAAAAGGGTAGATCACTGTTCCTTTCACTTTCAATTTTAGTGCTTATAATGGTAATTTAATGTATAAACAATGAAAAACAAAGGGTGCTCATTATTCCCTCTATCCTTAATTATAAGCAAAAGTCAATTTTTCAGATTCATTGAATAACTAATGTATCTGGTCTATTGTAGACCACATACATCAGTTATTGAATGAATCTGAAAAGTAGACTTTTGCTTATAGTTAAGGATAGATGGAGTATGTAATGTGACTCCCTAAGTCATGCACAAAGAATCTTACGCATTTATGCAGTCAACTCATCATAGGTCAGTTGTAGGGTCAAAATCGGATGATCCAGATTTTAATGTAGGTTTTAACTTTTTTTAAAATATCTAAAATACCGAGTTTTTTCAAATCCAACAACTATGGATGTGATGACTGCTTGAATGTGTGGAATTGCTAACCGCACGCAATCCACATCCAAGATTATTGTCAAATAGGAAAATTGTCACCAAAATTGGACATAATAGTATTACATTGTCTAGAAGAGAGACAAACCTTGAACCTTAAATTGTTACCAAGAACAACATAACTAGGAAACTCTCTATCCATTGTGCTAGCACCAACTGTAATATACCAAGGAGCTAGATTTTCTGCAGTAGCTTCATTTGGTCCACTATTTCCAGCAGAACAAACAACAACAATACCTTTCTTAGCAGCATGAAAAGATCCAATAGCAACACTATCATTGAAAAGGTTAGAAGCAGAACCACCAAGTGACAAAGACAAGACATCAACACCATCATGGATAGCCATATCAAAAGCTGCAAGTATGTCTGCATCAAAACACTCGTCGCCATTAACCGGAGGCCAACAAACTTTGTATGATGCAACTCTTGCTCTTGGTGAACCACCCTTTGCTGTTCCATTTCCTTGACCAAAGACATTTACACCTTGTACCATGTTTCCACCTGCTGTTGAAAGAGTGTGTGATCCATGGCCTTCATTGTCGCGAGGTGTCTCAAAGGTTGAGTTTAGTGGGGTGGTTACTCTTGATGCATAGCCTTTGTTAAAATATCTTGCTCCAATTAGTTTCCTGTTTTGTCCATACACATAGTAGAGATACGAGTTTAGATGAATTAGATTTCAGAAGTTCGTTAAGACAAGAAAAACTTCTAAGACTTACAAATCTCTTACAAAGATAATTTAACGAATTTCTTATATTAGTAGGTAGGATTTGAATTTATGAATCTATTAAGTAAATGTTAAATTCTTAGCATCTGTTTTGTTTGGCGTTTGGAGGCTCAAACGCACGTCCAACTTTAGTTTTGTTGTGAATTCTTAGAACATTTAAAACGGAGCTTCTGCGCAGACGCGAAAAACTGCTATGATTTTGGGTGGATGCAAGTCTAATTGATGCAAAACCAAACATGTACTTAGCGAATAGACCATTTTTCATTGACAATATTTTTTTTATTTTATAATTAATATTTTTTGGAACACTTTTTACTTTTAGCATTTGTGTTTCTATTATGGCAATATAATTGACAAGGATTTGGATCTTTCTTTGGTTACAACAAGGATTTGGATCTTTCTTTAAGGCATGATTATGTCATAAAAAGAAAAACATGGACTTTATCACACATAAAGTAATATGAAAGGAATATAAAGGTTAAAAACATCCTTTTCGTAATAAGAAAACGTATTGTAATTATTAGTCAACTATATATGTTAAAAACATTTTTTATTTATTTATTTTCTTATGGAAAAAATACCGTTTTGCAATATGAAAATGCATATTATTTATTTGTATTGGTCCCAAAAAAGCAATATGAACTAAATATAGAGAGGTGAAATAAAATGTGCCAATATAGGTGAAATAAAAAGCAATATGAACTAAATATTCTAAAGGTAGGGCGATTTTAGGTAAAATTTGAATAAAAATATGAGAGACGATGATATTTAAAATGGAAAAAAAAAAGTGAAAGACAAGAAATATCGAGAAAGATAGACAAATCTATATATATAATTCCTAAATAGTTCTCCTAACCCTAATCCACTTAGACCAATCAAATTATTTCATTTAGCCACATCATCCATTTAAATTCAATTAAACCACTCTACAATGCCACATAATTTCTACTTATATTATTATTATTATTATTATTATTATTATTTCATCTCTATACTTTTCATATTCTACATTTATAAACTTATGACTTTTTAATATACACTCACTCAAGCCTTTACTTTTTTTGGCGAATATAATAACTTTTGCTTACTATATTATAATAAGAAAAATACAAAAATACACACTAATTAACTTTGTAACTCTCGGTAATATATTTTTTATCTCTTAAGTCACCATTCAATTTTCATCCCTTGAACTCTTCTACCAATATTTTAATATATAGATTATAATTGTTTTAATTTGTATCCTATTCATATTTTCCTAACTAACCATTACGAATGTTAAAAAAAATATTTTCATTCTCGGATGCTCAATCACGTGCTTAACAAGATTACTATTTGTTTTTTCGGTTGAATGTGAGAATAGTTTTTTTTTTCTTTTCATATCTTATATGTGCAATTTCTTTTTCCATTATCTTGCCTCTTCATCTTTTGTGCATAGGTATAAATACTTATGTTATTTTCTAAAACCATGATTTGTTGTAGTTATTTTATTTTTTGCAAAAATTAACTTTTTGCATAACAAATAAAATTAAGAGAATTTGACATTTTTTGTTTGTTGCAAATCATACATTCAACTTTTGTGTTGCAGATCATTTATAGGTTTAGTTAAGTGCTCCTGTATATGTGTATTCATATTCTATTATGATACAGATTAAATAATATATACTTTATTTTTAATTGAATTATGTAATAGTTGTTTTACTTGACTTTCCTTTATTTTTTATTTGTTCATTTTTTTTATTGATATACTTATTTTTATAATTTTTGATTTTAGGCTTTGAGTCATCATCTCTTACTCAAAATTAAGAACTGAACTGTGAGGTTGATGTTGTTCACATATGTCCCTTTGGAATATTTTTAAAAGGTATGTACCCTTTAATTTTATTTGTTTTATTTGAATTTTTCTAATTCTGTCACTATTTATATGCCAACTGTGTGACTTAGATTTTGCCACATCTCTTTTCATCCAATTATTTGTGTGTTTTGAAATAGATTTATATGTTGGGCGGATATATATCATATTACTCCTATATATATAAATCTTAGATAGTTATTCTGTAAACCATAATCCCTAAACCGATAATATTTCTTTATTTAACCACATGAGTCACTTACAATGCTACATCACTTCTCCTTAGAACTATGTATGTCCTTGCCTAAAAAAAATGTATGTTCATGATTTTTTTTTTTATTTCAAGTTTCAACTATAGGTCATTCCTCCTTCAATTATTTAAATTTTTTAGTTGACGTTATATTATAAACAACAAATAACACCCGTGCATTGTACGGGTAAGGGTCTAGTAAAAGTTAAAGCATCTTTATATATCATCTAATTAGAATTAGTTTAGCCTACATTTATTAGATTACATATTTTTTAAAATAGATAATTTTATCACTTTTTAAAATCATCTAAAACACATTTTAAGCCTAATAGATGGACTCATTTGACCAAAAAGTGGTATATTTGTAAAAATTAAAAGCAAAAATACTTTTTTTACAGGGATCAAAAATAAAAATGTGGAATATTTAACATGGATTACGCCATATATATTCAAACCTTTTTAGAATAGTTGAGAAAGGAAAAAGAATAAATAAAGGAGTTATTAGAAGATGCATGTTACCTATTGCAATGAAAACCATGATCACTCCCTTTACCACATATTCCTCTCCACTTTGATGGAATTGGTCCAAACCCTTCATCACTAAAGCTCTTAGATTCAGGCCAAACACCTAGAAGGATCCAAAGTAAATATATAGTGTGGATAAATTAAAGTAAGATAAACCACTAAGAAGAAGCATATGATGTTTTCTCTTCCCACCTCCGGTGAATCTTTTATACCCCCAATATTCCAATTTTGTCCTGCAGAAAAATTCGGTTCGCAGAAACCGAATTTTTACTAGTGCAAATTCAGAGTAAATTTCGGTTTTTAGAAACCGAAATTTGTTTTCAAGGCAAAAAAAAAATTTCGATTTCTACAAACCGAAGTTTTTTCAAGGACAAAATTGGAAATTCAGAGGGATAAAAGATTCATGGGGGTGGGGAGAGAAAACATGGAAGCATATAGTAGTAAATTGGAAAATTCTACTCTTTGTCCCATTCTCATATTGGCCTATCTAGATGGTCCTATATTAGCCCTCATTGGCCACTTACTTTATTTTGAGGATGGCTACAGTTTAGGAGAATTTTGAATCGCAATTAAGCTGATGTATGAACAATAATTTTCTTATTGGTGAGCTTATCTTGTCTTCATTGGATTGGAATTTTGACAAACCCCACCTTGGCATATTCACAACCCCACCTCTCACTTGATAAACACCCCATTTTTTGTTTTATTCTATTATAATAATAATGAACTCCAAGTCACAATATAATTATATATTACTTCGGTTCCAATCAAGAATGAATGATTAATTTGGATCGTATATAATGTCCTGGGTCACGGGGACGGTAACTTATTCACATTGGATTTAAGAACAACTCTTTTACAAGTGAATTTGACACTGTACTTTAACCCAACACCTTAAGATATTAGGTTTATGAGTTCTCTCACTTATAAAGTGAGATAAACCTAAACCTCCATTTTTTTAAACAATGTAAGAGTTAACTCACCTCACACTTACCGCAACAATATCTACTTCAAGTATAAGTCATTCGATTCTTTATGCTCCCCTCAAGCGAAAGTTTTCTTCATTCTACTTTTCTAAGTAATGTACGACTTAACTCACATTACACTTATCACAACACAAAATTATATTATGTTTTAATAGGCTATGTTTTACATTATGTTGTATTTTTTTTATTGTGACTAAATTCATACACATTAAAGTTATGTTAAGTGTGGAAAATTTGAACTTATGATTTTAATATGTCTCACTCTGGTAACTACCAACTAAGCTATACTACAAGACATCATATACTTTTTCTTTTTAGGATAGAACAAATAACAAACCGTGCATGGACGCGCGTTTCGTCGTGTTGGTTTGTATATTATGCATTTTGAAGGGCTAAGTTTTAAATTAAACCTAAGAAGGAAACGAAAATATGTATAACTGGTCATTATAGACTTTTCAATGGTGATTAAATGGAGTGAAGGTTGGCTACACGATTCCAAGCTCAAAAAGGTATTACTACAAGCTACTATGATTTTTCTAAAGATGAGATTCAGACGTTAACGCTGACTAATACAAAAGCATTGTACTTGACACTCTATTATCCAATGACGGCCAGATCCAAACAAATAATATATACTACTAATCTAATTATCTAATCTTATGAAATCAACCTTTTCAGCTAAATAAATAATATCAAACTCTGATTAGTCTTTATTTCTGTGGGGGACAAAGATATTTACAATCATAATTTTGTTCTTCCTCTCCATGTCACATGTCTATGAGTCAACGATCTAGAATCAATAATAATAATAATAATAATAATAATAATATATTTGGTCCTCGTGAATATAACTCAATAGAGACATTACATATTTTTGTAGAGGAGAGACATTACAAATTATATGTAGGGATCGAAGTTTGAATCTCGATACTTCAATTATTCACCTTAAAGGGTAAAATTACAGTCACTAAACTACTTGACAAAAAATAATAATAATATTTTTGTATGAGTTAGACATTTGAACAAAAACATGAATATTAAAGAACATATAAATGTATATTTTATATTTTAAATTTTAGATAAAGATCCGGTGTTTAGGTGACTTATTATAATTTGAAGAAATACTTAAGCCCAAATTATTATTTTTTAACCACATTCACAAGATGTAGTGTTTTAAATTTATTTTTCTTTTAATTTTTTGATCAGTGTAGTATATACCTAAATTTTATGTTTAAATGCTTGTGTTCATGTAAGACTTTCCTTAATTTGTTCATTGTGAAATGTGACCATTGCTTTAGACCATCATTGTGTGATCCAAAATAATAATAATAATATTATTATTACATTGCCAACTTGTTTTTCTTTTTTCTTTTTTGTTTTGGTACAAACATTGCAACTTGTTATTGGTGGTATCTTTGAAAATAAAAATTATAAAATTTTATAAATAAAAAAAAAAATAAGGAAAGTGACCTGTATCAAGGTTTGCTATAATGACACCATCACCAAATCTGGCTTTGTTCCATATTGAGTTAGATGAAATCACCCCATAATTATCTTCTAACCCCATGAATCCCCATGAACGAGTTGTATGCAATTTCCTTCCATTGTTCTCAAACACTGACAACACTTTTGGATGTTCTACAACAACAAACAAGTTTTCACAAAAGGGTATATTAGAATAAAACAACCACAAAACATAGAAAAAAAACAGAGTACAATGTTCTGAAATCTAACTTGCTATCTCAGCTGCTATTTCTTCTTCCAAATTTGCAGCAAAACCATTTATATGTCTTGTGTAAGAGTAAAAAATTGAATCTTTTGCTGTATCAGAACTACAAATAAATAAAACTCAACCATTTCAATTATCAAAAAATAAATAATTGAGGATTTTTTATTATATAATATATAGTTTTTTGAATTTGAATACCTTCCTAAGAAAGATCCTAGAAACTCATAGTGAGAATTTGTTACACTGTTAAAGTCAACTGAAGACATTTCCGAAGAATCATGTGAATGGCTTCCTAAGTATACCACATATGACTACAACAAAAATGGAAGAATTATTAGTAGAGATTTTAAAGATTAATAATGCAAATAGAAAATTGAAGTTATGTTTCACCTTTTTTTTGTCTGCAAAAGATGGTGTGTGATGTAGAGAGACAAGAAGAATTAGGAGGAGAAAGTAAAGGATAGGAGTTGGTGACCCCATTGGTTTGAGAAATTCAGCTCCTTTGTTTTTGGTTTGTTTTTCAATGCAACAGAAGTACAACCTTTTGTTTTATAAAGGGAACAGTGTGAAGATTACCCTGCTTCTCAAAAGAGCAATGTCTTTTATCTGAAAAATGCTAAACAGTGATCCGAAGTACGTGATCCGAAGTACGACACTTTTTAAGAAATTAAATATAATAATATTGGCTTGGTACTTGTGGAATCAACTTCTTAAAAATTTAAAAAGTGTTATTTTCAATTTGAAACTTTTTTTTTTTAGTTTCTTTAACCAGTGTCCGGGGGTACCGATTAACATGACCATTTTTATTTTATAAAAGATATAGTGTATGTATATTGGATATAATCAGTTAAATTTATTTTATTTGTGATAATTTTTAGGTGAAATGACCCCTGCAATTTGGAGTACAAACGGAATATCGGAGGGAGGATCACGGTTCGAACACTCGCAACTACGATTGGGAGGGGTTGCTGGAACTACTTGATGCCAGAACTGAACCCAACTAGATTAGGCGGTCTAGTAGACCGGATATTGGTGGTGAAAAAAATTTATTTCACTTAAGAATTAAATTTGAGATCTTCTAAACGATTCGTTAATCGGTTAAACTTGTTAAAATCATTTAAAAACATTATTATCTCTTTTTTCAATTCTTTATTATCTTTCTCGTACCATCAATAAAAAATAATTTTGTAAAATAATCCGTAATTCCTTTTTCTATACAAAATTAATTATATTTTTTTATAGTGTGTGAATTTTTTTATAGTGGTGACCCCATCCTATTTCAAACTTTCATATAGTAAAGTAGCATGGCTGTAGATTAAATGAATTTGGATTCTCTCGATTTTTATTTTTTTTTATTTTTATGTTTTTTTTTATTTTCTTAATCTAATGGTTGATAAATGATAAATAACAAAAAATTAATTAAGAAGAAAGACAAGAAAAGTGAATTAATGATTAATATTACTACCACATGACCAACATAAAAGAAAAATTGAAGAGAATTCAACATAAAAGTGGTTCTTGTCGTTGTTGCATTGTCTTGATATCCGATTCTGTTGAGATCTGCAGTGTCCTTGTCTTTGTTGTCGCTTCAAGGTCATGTCGCAACTGTTTGTTCCGTTATGTTTTTGTGTGGACCCGACAGTTTGCAATGGTTTGGGTTTATTGGCTTGAATGGTTCGCTTATGACTGTTGTGATTTGTCATATGGGGTTGTGGTACGTGAATTTGTCCTTGTTGACGGTCGATTCATTCGTCGTTTCATACTTCAACAAATGCCCATACATCACTTTTTTTGCTATTTGGTTTCGCGCCCGTACGCAGGTTCGCTGGATAATGTTTTATGTGTTTGTGTTTGCTTTGGTTTTATTACCTCAAAAGGGTTGGTTCTAAATCCACTTGTAGTTGGATTTTATTGTATTATGTTTAATCTATTTGGGATAGGGTAGAGGGTTTTCTCTACTCTCCTTTTGCTTTTTTTTTTAAAAAAAAAACTCTAGGTCGAACGGATTAGAAATTTAAGAAATTCACCAACAATGAATTGGTCCATGTGGTAAGAGTCTTGGTCCCCTTAAACATGTGGTCATGAGTCTGATTCCTGACTCATGCTACAGAGAAAATCCGGTTGGGAGGGAAGAACCTACCTTATGTGCCCCACATGTTCCCAGACAGAGATTAGTCACCGCTAATGACAGTGGAAACTTCGTACAATATCATGTTAACCTAAAATAAAAAATAAAAGGAAATTCCACTTTTGGACTATATTTACATCCTCATGAAAGATACAAAGTGCGTGATTGTTTGAATTTGGAGTGTTAAACAATAGGTATTTTAGCCTTAATCAACTTAGATGTCTAGTTAACATCAATTATAATTGTCATGATTTTGTTTGAACATCAATTCTAACTAACCAACAAAAATGACAGCATATTGCTTAGGATGCTTATACAATACAATAATACAATGATATATGTGTTGCAAATAATATAAAATTGCATAGTCTATTCTTGGCTGGTCTAATCGACATTAAATTTAAAAGAGGTGGCAAAGGATACTGCTGACTAAATTTTTGAGTACAAGTCATATTTTTCTTTAATGGTTAGAATTTCATTGTTTAAGGTAAATGAGTATATTATATGCGATACCAACTGCTGAGACAAGGGGATCCGTTATCTCCCTTTCTTTTCTTGATAGTTGCAGAAGGTCTCACTCGCTTAATGCAGAAGGCTGTTGACAATGGCAATTATCATGGTTTTAAAGTTCATGATGACTTACAATTTCACACTCTTCAATTTGCAGATGACACCATTCTAGTAGGTGAAGGGAAGTGGGAGAATTTGTGGTCGCTTAAAACTGTGTTGAGAAGTTTCGAATTAGTATCGGGACTGAAGGTTAATTTTTACAAAAGTAAACTCTATGGCATTAATCTTGATGATAATTTTTTGTCCGCAGCGTCCTCCTTTTTACACTGTGAAGTAGAATCGATCCCTTTTCGTTTTCTAGGAATTCCAGTTGGAGCTAACCCAAGGAGAAAGGTCACTTGGAATCCTATAGTGGAAGCTATGAAGAAAAGACTTAATACTTGGAGTGGTCGAAATTTATCATTTGGCGGAAGAGTTACACTCATTAATTCGGTACTCTCTAGTCTCCCATTATATTTTTTCTCTTTTTTCAAGGTACCGGTGTGTGTGTTACAAGAATTGATTACTATCCAAAGGAGATTTCTTTGGGGAGGATGTTCTGATATTAAGAAGATTTGTTGGGTTAGTTGGGACACAATTTGCCTTCCAAAAGATAAAGGTGGTTTGGGTATAAAGAATCTAAATTATTTCAACCAAGCTTTACTTTGTAAATGGAAGTGGAGAGGTTTGTGTGATCATAATACCTTATGGACCAAACTATTAGAGCATAGATATGGGAGCTTGGCTGATAATTTTTTGCACTCTAATCTTAGCAATGTCAAAGGTCAATCTTTGTGGTGGCGTGATATTATGAAGATTGGGGGTATTTAGAATGATGCGTGGTTCAGGACTAATGTGAGCAATGACGCAGATAACAGACGATGGGGGCTTACTCAATCAGGTCTTTTTTCGGTGAATTCGACTTATGAGTTCCTTCACTCTCGCGAAGTTGTTGTGGCTATTGATGAAAATGTAGTGAAAGCTTTACAACAATTATGGTTAAATGATGTTCCATCCAAAGTAAGCATTTTTGGATGGAGGTTATTATTATCAAGACTTCCAACTCGAATGGCCTTGGCAAGAAAATCTATCCTTGTTAATCCGCATGAGCTATGTTGCATTTTTTGTTTTGAAGAACAAGATGAATTATCTCATGTGCTCTTTAATTGCTCTTTTTCTCAAAAGTTGTGGAAGCGGATTTTTAAATGGATGAATGTGGATTTCATCTCTTTTGATGACGGGTGGAAACATTTTTCCTCTTTTGGAGCTTTCTTGAAAAATAAGAAATATGAAAAAGCTCGTCACGTTATTTGGTTGGCCACCACTTGGTGTATATGGCGTGCGCGTAACAATGTCGTTTTTAGAGGAGAAGCTATTAATTGGAAAGCCTTAGAAGACAAGATTATTTATATTTCATGGTTTTGGTTTATAGGTAAAATAGCTAGTAAGTCTTCTTGTGTTTTTTCAGATTGGTGTAAGGATCCTTTAAATTGCATTATTAGCATGTAATGGTTGCTATAAGAATTGTAAGGGTTGGGTACCCCTTGTACTCCTTATAATTCAATTTTTGCTTATAAAAAAAAATTGCTGATAGGGCAAGTCAAATTATTTTTTTACAGTGTTTTTTTTTTTTGATAAGCAAAAATTTGTATTAATAAGAAGTACAAGGGGTACTCAAACCCTTATAAAATCAAATATAAATAACTTCTCATATACTATGAAGATAGTAGAAAGGATTAATGTAACACCCAAACCCGTTATTTAATTAACTCTGCCTTTATAAAATCCTTTTCGAAAATACGCAGCGGAAAAATTGAAAATCTGATTATAAAGCGCTGGTTTGAATACTACAGACTTCATTCAAAGATAATACTAATACATTTATCTAGTAAAATATTCGAATGAACTAAAAACAAAACCTCGCATCGAACGATGCGTTATTAGTTATACAAAACGGATACTTTTCAATGAAAGCTTAAGACCAACAGAGTATACTAAGAGGACTACATGCATATACATATAAAAACCCCTTTTTCCCGTGTCTCAATCAGAGCAGAGCTTCACCATTGCACTCGGACGAGGCTAACATATAACCTGTCAACCTGGACCCCCAAAGGTCCAGCAATTACACATAGCAGAGAGTTAGAAAACATAAACAATAATAAACAAGCATAAGTATATACTTGCTCTTCACTCAATCTTAATATATTCTAACTCGCATACATATCCACATGGCTAAACAATGCATTTCTAACACATCAACATGTATTGTCATTCAAGCATACATCGTCAAATACGACTTAGTAAAACATTGCACAAATGGTTAACTCATCACAATCAAATAAGATAATGTCACATAACAATTATCAAATACATGTGCATTTACCCTAATGCATCTAATGCCAATTATCCAATGTCATGTCATCCCTAGACACGACTAATGCATGTGGTACCAATTTTACATTGTTCAGATTTCAGTCATGGCGGACTGTTCAGTTTTCAGTCATGTACGGACTGTTCAGATTATAGTCATGTACGGACTGTTCAGATTATAGTCATGTACGGACTCTACATCAGCAGTTTTACATCATGCAGGATAAGCGTCTCACCAATGGTGGACCAAACCAGTTTTACATCATGTTGGATGCTGCTATTCACCCCATTTAAGATGAACCCAGTTTTACATCTTGTTGGATGCGTCGGAACTTACCGAACCACCTTATCTCCCTTGGATAAGCTCAATAACAGTTTTATATCATGTAGGATATGGTTATCATCAACCATCTCTCCCATAAAGAGGAGTCACACAGTTTTATATCATGTTTGGATATGGGCTCCAGATCTCGGATAACACAATCCCATCTTCGGCCACTTTTCATAAACATAAACCATTTTCATCAATTATTGGAATTCACATGATTCCCATAACACAATTATTCATGAATGCATGATTACTTTTAAACACATCAAATACATGACGCTATCTAGCTCGAAGCTATTCATTCACTGATGCGGAAACACAATTCCAACATCTAACACATTAGGATAACACAATATCCTATCACTCAAATCATAATTATTCACATGATAATTATCTGCATAACCATTTTTATACACATAAAGTTTCATTTACACTTATGTCATAAAACACACATCATTTCCTTAACATTGCAAATTAATGCTAAAACATAAACATAGTCACTTGAACTACAAGTCATTGCATACGCGTGCGAATCATATAACGATTAACAATAAGCATTAACAGCATCAACATGTATCAACAATCATGTAAGGATACCCTTAAACCATGTTACAAGTGCCTAATTGCACTTAAAACAATTATCAAAAAGTTGCTGTCACAGTGCTGTTCGCTATAGCGAGCAGGTAGCGAACAGACACAGAGCCAAAAACCAATTAGCGAGCTGTTAGCGAGCGTGTTCGCTGTAGCGAGCAGGTAGCGAACCACACCAGAAAAATATCTGTTCTTGAGTTTTCTAAGGCGGTTTAACATCCAAATCCATCCAAAATACATTATAACATGTTATAAATGCAAAGTAAACCATCAATCATGCATATACCATACATATATACATAAATACACATTCAAAAACAACCAAACACCTCCAAGCATGCAAGATCATGCATTAAATTGTATTTTTAAGCAAAAACCACAAACATAGTAAAACATCTACACATACCCATTTCCAACTCCCCAAAGTTGTTCACCTCATGTCCTAGGAGTTTACTACTCATTTTAGGATCAAAAACATTTACTTATCATTGAGTAAATCTCTCACAAAACCCAAAAGAAAATAGAGTGGAAAGAGTTTGGGAATGGAGGAATCGACATCCTCCCCTCTTTCGAATCACTCACGAATATGTAATCTAACTCTCGTACCTTAGCTCGACGAATCCACAAGCTTGCTCTTCTCTTTCTCTTTGGCTCTTGCCCTAGCTCTCAATCTTCCTTTCTCATGAAACATAAATTATGAGACTATTCATGGTTGACTTGCTACTTATAGCTCTCTCTATTCTCATGGATCAAAGCCCAATTGGCTAAGCCCAATAACCACTTACACGCCCCAAGGCCTAATCAACATAACTTCTCGCTCATTAACTTACGTTCTCGCTAAATGATTATTCGCCGCTTAATAATTTAATTATAAATCACGCCCTCGCGTAATAAAATAATTAAATAACGAATACTAAATTTTGGGTCGTTACAATTAATACACCAGTTATAGTACAAATAATCTGTGTTGCAACCTACTCTACCACTAAACCAAAGCCACGAAATGAATTTAATATAATCTACCAAAGTTGAGTAGTCCGCCTTCTCTCCTCTAAACAAGATATTATTCCGCATGCACCAAATGCACCAAGATGTGGTCAACCAAATCAAATGCCGAACTTTCATTCCCTTCTTCGTTTTCACTAATGATCCAAACCTCAAGAAATGTTTCCATCCGCCCTCTTGTTGGATGTAATCAAAACCCAACCACAAAAAGACTTGCTTCCAGACTTCAAAGATTTTAGAGCAACTAAAGAAAACATGGTTGCAATCTTCCACTTCTTGAAAACAGAAAACGCAAGGTAAATCATGAGGATTGGATAAAATACCTTTAGATGCTAAAGCGGCGCGAGTCGGAAGCTTCTCAAGAAGCAAGCGCCAGCCAAATACTCCCACTTTTGACTGAACATCATTCTTCCACAGTTTGTGCAAAGCATAAACTAAATCAGAATCTAAATAACTCGAATCCAACCGGGACTGCAAAAAAAATATAGGCAGATTTGACACTGAAAAGGCCTGAAGCATTTGGCACCCATCTCCATCTATCTTCCCTGTCAACACGCAATACCAGACCAATCAATAACTGCTCTAAAGCAGACTTCTCAGCAACCTCCACCTGGGACAAAGTTTCCAACTATTCCGAATTCCATTGCATCACAAAATTGGCGGCCTGCAAAACATATGAAACCACACAATCTTTGTGTAGTTCCTTGTCAAATAAAAGAGGGAACAAGTCCCTTAACGGAACAACGCCAAACCATTTCTCTTTCCAAAAACAAATAGGGTCTGTTTGGTAAAAATAAGCTATAAGCTAGCTGATAGCTGAAAAGCTAGGTTATTGAAATCAGAGTGTTTGGTAAAATTAGCTTTTAAAGTGATTATTAAATATAAAATTACATAATTGATAGTGGGTAGGTTTTTCTTTAGAGTGGGTAGTTATTAAATTAAAGGGTAAAAATGGAATAAAGTGTAAAAAGTTATAAGCTATAAGCTCAAATGCTACTTGAAATAGCATCTGAAAAAAAGCTATAAGCTAGTACAAAAAGCTTGTTACCAAACACCTCTAATTTTTTGAAACAAGCTTATAAACTCATATAATAAGCTATAAGCTAGCTTATTTGTGTTACCAAACACACCCATTGAGTTACCATTACCCAAAATGCTGCTGACATTTAAAGGGAATCAAGAGTCACCATCCTTCCCACCCACTCCCAACACTTCTCTCCACCAAAGCGAATCCTGAGTACTTTTTACTACAGCTTCCCAACTTAGAATTTTAGATGACATCAGGCCATATCTATAACAAAGCAAATCAAACCAGAAAGCATCTTTCTCATTTAAACATCGTCATTTCCATTTACTCAACAAAGCCGTGTTAAACAATTCTAAATCTTTAATACCTAAACAACCCTTATCCTTTGGTAAACATACCTGTTCCCACTTAATCCAACAAAGTTTTACAGTGTTAATAATTTATATTTCCAAAATTATATAGTAATGGAGAAAATGGAAAGAATCGGAAATGGAGAGGATCATAACTCCTAGTATGTGAGTTCACTACTTTTTTTTATAATGTATGCGTGGTCACTACTTTGATATTATCATTCAAAACAATGTCACATTAACTGTTTTTTAATAACTCGATAATATCTATACTTTATCAATCTTCTTAAATCTTAATACTTATGTCAATAAAGAAATAGGGTAACTATTTAAATTGGATTCTCTCAATCTCTTTTCTCTACATCTCTCTCTTAATTTCACTCTCTCTCTTACTCATGTTTAGTACATATTATATCAATCTTTCTTACAGAAGTTATTATTATTTTTTTTAAAAAGAGATGAATTAAATATGAATTTTTTAGTTTGTTGCACATAAAAATTCATAAATAATTCATCTTATGTTAAAAAATTCTAAATTTTTATTAGAGATGTTCTTATAATATTATAAACATGAATACAAAAATTCATTCAAAAATGTGAAAGTATACAAGAGTTTAATTAAAAGTAGGGACTAAAAACATTGATGGAAAAAACTTCATCAGGGACTAAAAAATGCGAATTTTTTTTTCAAGGACTAAAAATAAAATTCTGGAAAACTATAGGGACCAAAAACATATTTAACCCTAAGATCAATTATATGGAATTTTTTTATAATTTATTGAAAAATGCATCATATTCTTTTTTTTTTTTTGACTTAGCATCATATTCTTATTTTATAAAAAATGTATTTTTTTTTCTCTAAATTAATGTTGATGCATCAAGTTAGAAATATGAAAAATAAGAAAAAAAAAATGCATCATATTCTCAATTTAAGTGAAAAATAAGCAAAAAATATAATTAAATACAAATTATAGGTTAAATACATCATGGATCCATTAAACTTTAGGTTTATTTTGTATCAAGTTAGTCATAGCCTCTAAATGTTTATATAGATAGCCATATTTTTTTTGACAAAATATAGTTAACCTTTTAAACAGAGTCGTTATGAAAAATAATTTGTTCGTTATGTGGCATGAATTGTGTCTTGTCTACATATTTTAAAATTGTATTGTATCTACGATCAACAAATTAAACACATAAGTTCTTTGAAAATGTGGTAAAAAATTAAGGCTTCAACACATATTTTTTCTTCATATGGATCATATATAGGATTTGATAATTTTCATTTAAGACGACTTAAACACACATTCTCAGTCACGCAATTATGACAGAAAATCCATTTCCTTTATAAACCATTCGGAGTATTTGTAAATGAATTTAATTTATATGCATAAGTGTAAAGTTATTTTACACATGCATCCAATAATATACTGACACATCATGTATGATATTTAAAAACACACGATATGTCACATTCATTAAATGATGTGGCAACAAATCATTAGATATATGTGTAAAGAATCTTCACATCGACAATACACAACAATTTTATAAATATACGTCACTCTTCTAAATACAACAATTAATGGACATGATTCTTCCGACTTATTTTAATAGGATATTCTTTATCTTCACCTTTGTTGGAAAATCAGTGTAAGCCATACATAATCAGAACCAATAGAAGTATGGAATAATTTTTTGGTCAGAAAGTGTGGTAGACAATCGAACAAAAAAGTTGCAAAACTGCCTATAAGCCTTGGCCATTCAACATATTTCTTTTGGACCAAAGTTAATAGTGTTCCTCTAGCTTATAAAAAAAAATAAAAATAGTGTTTCCTCTAGTTTAGTTGGGAATGACTTCTCTCCATTAATATTAATATTATGGTCATTTGAATAAATATCTAAATATAGTTTTTAGCTTATAAAATTTTTATTATAAGATATGTAAACTAGAGAAGTGTACAAATATGAAAGCATAGTTCATTTGATTAGAAGACATGTCAAACTATAACTAATGAACTAAACAAGGTTAATTAACTTGATGATAATAAATGTCTAATATATTATTTTTTATCCTATTACAAGAAATGTCAAAAATTTGTTGACGGATGGATTACCTAATCATAATTAACAGGATCATTAAGAAAAATCTTACTATAGTTCAATATAAATCAACCCAAATTAACCTTGATAACTAAATTAGAGCTTTTTAAACACTTGAGTTCAATATAAATTGAACAAAGAGTTTACAATATTAATAAAAAGGAATTTATAATGATTGAATGATAGAGATTATTGGTACAATAGAAAAATATTAGAGAAACTCAACATAGAGAATTCATCAACAGTGAGTGTTCCTTAATTACTTTTTTTACAAGATGCTATGTCCAGTGGATTTTCCCAATTGGTTCTTCTATAGTTGGTTATTTTCTCTCTTTTCCCATAAAAAAAAATTACAAATTTATCGAGGGAAATTTATATGTTGTTTTTCTGATCTTGAAAAATTCGATGCATTTCAAGCATATGGTCCTCACTCAGTTTCATGAAGTGGAGACATGCGATAAAAATAATCCCATGTATATGAAGGGTATAATTTCTAATTTTCTAAACTAATATAAAGGACATTAAACATTTAATCAAATAGATACTATTGTGATATAAAGGAATATTTAAAAAGTGGATAGAATTTCTTTTAATTGGTGTCCTTTGTGGACACAAACAAAATGGTTGACAAAAGGAATAACCGTCCCCGTAAGACTACAAGAGTGACTCATATATAATATAATGTCATATTAGATCATAGCCAAAATATTCTAAAGAGTAAAAAAAACACAAAAATAGGAGAACACAATTAAGTTTAATATCTACTATAATGTATTATTACTATTGCTTCACTACAAAGGAAACTAGAGAAGTGCTCTGGACCATGCATGATATACCATTGGAATCTATACTATATATATAAAGAAGATACATGAGTTTTTGTGTGAATTTTGCATAATACCAATAATACTCTTGATTATTTGTTAGTAGCAACAAAAATCTTTTATTAACAAACTCACCATAACATAAAACACATCTTTTTTTAGCGGCAAAATTTTTTTATTAACAAACTGATCATAACATAAGACATTTTGTTTTTTAACATAAGTTAGATACAGGTAGGCGCGGAACGCACCTGACTGCCCCGCTCCGCTAGTAACATATAAACAAAATATTCCAATTATATTTTAACTCCTCGTGACCTTATATTCCGTATTTAGTGAAAACTTTCATTCAAGACACTAGTAGTAGTCTTGTGTAAATGATGATGATATTGGCATTTTTTCCAAAGTATATACTGGACATGATTAAAATTTAGTTTACCGTAAAAGTTTATTTACAATGAGTGTTCATGTAGGGCAAAAAGTGTATATATTCTATCTCAGTCGTTTATAGTGTACTTGTTGGAACATGATGAAGGAATTTGGAGGGAACTTGGTATTGAAATAAACACAAGTTCAAGAACCATGTGTAGTGTGAATTAAAAAAAGACTTTTTGAGTCCCACATTGGAAAAATCACACTACTTGGTAGTGTTTATATATCACAAGGTGGAAACCCAAGGGTGTGCCCTTGGGGTACCCACTTTTGTAAGAAAGGGAGACCACACACAATGTCGAATATCACACGCCGCCGTCCGTCCGGCTCAGTTCGGGCCGGGCCGGGCTTGGGTGATATATTTATTTTTATTACTAAGAAAAAAGAAATTTATTTCTTTTATGTGTGACCCTTAATTCGCACATGTTAAATGTGCTAAGACCAAGTCTGAACAGATTTTTATCTGTTAAACGGTCAAATTACGTGTCCCTAATTTTTGCCACGTTTTGAAATTTGACTGGTATATCAATTAGAGTGGTTCGAAATTTTGACCATACTTGGTGTTATTCTGGCCGATACTACAGTGCAGTAGTTTATCGGTATTTTCATTGAAAACGGCTGTTTTATCCTGGGGACTTCGCGGTTGATATACTACAGTGCACTTATTCGAGTAGTTCCGCGAAACGTCTTAAAGAAAGCGACCTAGTACGCGACTCAGCCAATAATAGTTTCGTTGCCATTTTTGAAAAAAAATTCGTTTTCTGTTTTTTTAAACTCAGTAAACCGTTTTACAACAATTTTAAGACGTTTCGAAAATATCATGGCAAACGAAGAGATTATTGGTAATTCATCTGTCGGTGCTACCGAAAGGCCGTTTAAGTTTGAGGGCAATCATTTCAAACGTTGGCAGCAAAAAATGTTTTTCTTCCTGACTCTTAAAAAATGTGCCTACGTTTTGAAACAGCCCATTCCTGTGGTTCCTGCTGAAGCTTCGGCTTCTGGAACTAATGAACAGACCGTTAACACCAACGGTGATGCTGTCTCTGCCGAGAAAGATAATGAAGGAATTTGGAGGGAACTTGGTATTGAAATAAACACAAGTTCAAGAACCATGTGTAGTGTGAATTAAAAAAAGACTTTTTGAGTCCCACATTGGAAAAATCACACTACTTGGTAGTGTTTATATATCACAAGGTGGAAACCCAAGGGTGTGCCCTTGGGGTACCCACTTTTGTAAGAAAGGGAGACCACACACAATGTCGAATATCACACGCCGCCGTCCGTCCGGCTCAGTTCGGGCCGGGCCGGGCTTGGGTGATATATTTATTTTTATTACTAAGAAAAAAGAAATTTATTTCTTTTATGTGTGACCCTTAATTCGCACATGTTAAATGTGCTAAGACCAAGTCTGAACAGATTTTTATCTGTTAAACGGTCAAATTACGTGTCCCTAATTTTTGCCACGTTTTGAAATTTGACTGGTATATCAATTAGAGTGGTTCGAAATTTTGACCATACTTGGTGTTATTCTGGCCGATACTACAGTGCAGTAGTTTATCGGTATTTTCATTGAAAACGGCTGTTTTATCCTGGGGACTTCGCGGTTGATATACTACAGTGCACTTATTCGAGTAGTTCCGCGAAACGTCTTAAAGAAAGCGACCTAGTACGCGACTCAGCCAATAATAGTTTCGTTGCCATTTTTGAAAAAAAATTCGTTTTCTGTTTTTTTAAACTCAGTAAACCGTTTTACAACAATTTTAAGACGTTTCGAAAATATCATGGCAAACGAAGAGATTATTGGTAATTCATCTGTCGGTGCTACCGAAAGGCCGTTTAAGTTTGAGGGCAATCATTTCAAACGTTGGCAGCAAAAAATGTTTTTCTTCCTGACTCTTAAAAAATGTGCCTACGTTTTGAAACAGCCCATTCCTGTGGTTCCTGCTGAAGCTTCGGCTTCTGGAACTAATGAACAGACCGTTAACACCAACGGTGATGCTGTCTCTGCCGAGAAAGATAAAGGCAAGGCCACGGCAGAACAGCTTAAAGAAAAGGCGCTGCAACTAGAGATAGATAGGCAGCTCTGGATTGATAATGATTATGTTTGCAAAAACTATATCATTAATGGATTGGAGGATGATCTGTATGATTATTACAGAACTTATAACACAGTTAGTGATGTGTGGGAGGCTCTGAGTAAGAAGTATGATACTGAGGAAGCTGGTGTGAAGAAGTATGCTGTGAGTAGGTATTTGAAATACCAGATGGTTGATGAAAGGTCGGTGGAAGTGCAGTCACATGAACTGCAGAAGATTGCTCATGAGATAATAACTGAAGGTATGCCTTTACATGAGCAGTTTCAAATTTCTGTTATAATTGACAAGCTGCCCCCTAGTTGGAAGGACTTTAAGAATCAGCTCCGTCATAAGACAAAGGAGTTTTCCATTGAGGGTCTGATTACCCGTCTTCGTATAGAAGAAGAATCTCGGAAACAAGATATGAAAGAGGAAGAAAAGATATTGGTTGTTTCTAACACCAATAAAAAGAAATTCGGTGCAGCTCTGAAGCCTACGGGCAAACCTTTAAAAATTCAGAATCAGAGCCGCGTTCAGAACCGAGTTAAGAATGGTAACCCGGTTAGGGGCCATATTGCTAAGCAACAGCAGCAACAACCACCTCCTAGAAATGACGCTGTTGAGCCTTTTTATTGCTTCAATTGCTGGAAAACAGGTCATATGTCAAAGAAGTGCAGAAATCCAAAGAGGCCTAAACCGGCTAATCTTGCACATATTAATGTGAATGTGGCTGATGAACCATATGCTGCTATGATCACCGAAATTAATATGGTCGGTGGTACTGATGGATGGTGGATAGATACTGGTGCTACCCGCCATGTCTGTTATGATCGTGCTATGTTTAAAACATACACGAATGCTGAAAATAAGAAGGTGCAGATGGGTAATGCTCATACATCTGATGTTGCTGGTGTTGGAGATGTTGTTCTGAATTTCACCTCTGGAAAGACTCTTATCTTGAAGGAAGTCCTTCATGTTCCTGAGATGAAGAAGAATCTTGTTTCTGGTTTCCTCTTGAATAAGGCTGGGTTTAATCAAACTATAGGGGCTGATATGTACACCATCACTAAGAATGGTATTTTTATTGGGAAAGGGTACGCCTCTGATGGCATGTTTAAACTCAATGTTGATTTTAATGTTATGAATAAAATTTCTCCTTCTGTTTACTCTTTGTGTGATTTTAATATTTGGCATTCTAGACTTTGTCATGTTAATAAACGATCAATTTTGAATATTAGTAACTTAGGATTAATTCCTAAACTTAGTTTTAATGACATAGAAAAATGTGAATTTTGTAGTCAAGCAAAAATAACAAAGAGCAAACATAAATCAGTAATACGAGAATCTGAACCAATGGACCTTATACATTCTGATATATGTGAACTAGATGGAACCATGACTAGAAATAACAAATGCTATTTTATCACTTTTATTGATGATTGTTCAGATTATACTTTTGTTTATTTAATGAAAAATAAAAGTGATGCTTTTGATATGTTCAAAATTTTTGTGAAAGAAATAGAAAATCAATTTAATACGAAAATCAAAAGACTTCGTAGTGATAGGGGAACCGAATATAATTCTAGTTTATTTAATGATTTTTATAAACAACACGGAATTATACATGAAACGACTGCACCATATTCCCCTGAAATGAATGGTAAAGCAGAAAGAAAGAATATATAGAACTCTTACTAAATTAGTTGTTGCTATTATGTTAAATTCTGGTGCCGCTAAACATTGGTGGGGGGAAATAATTTTGACTGTCTGCTTTGTTTTGAATAGAATTCCCAAATCTAAAAGAAGCGAATCCGCTTATGAAATATTAAAGAAAAGACAACCAAACTTGTCTTATTTAAGAACTTGGGGATGTCTAGCCTATGTCCGTAAACCGGACCCGAAGCGAGTTAAACTCGCTAGTAGAGCCTATGAATGTGTATTCATTGGTTACGCAGCAAACAGTAAAGCATATAGGTTCTACGACCTAAATGAAAAAGTGATCACAGAATCTAATGATGCAGATTTCTATGAAAATAAATTTCCCTTTAAATCAGGAAATAGTGGGGGCACTGAACAGGATAATATTCCTGAGTCGAGTCACTTACCAGTGATACCAAATGCGGATAGCAATGACGAAGTAGAAAATGAACTTCGTAGAAGCAAACGTGTAAGAGTTGCTAAAGACTATGGTCCAGATTATGCGACCTTTACATTGAATGAAGATCCAGCAAATCTTCAAGAAGCCTTGTCATCGATGGATGCAGATCTTTGGCAAGAAGCTATTAATGATGAGATGGACTCTCTAGAATCTAACAAAACTTGGCACTTAGTAGACTTACCTCCCGGCTGCAAACCAATTGGTTGCAAATGGATTTTGAAAAAGAAACTAAAACCCGACGGCACGGTTGAAAAATACAAGGCTCGCCTGTCACTAGAATAACGTCCATTCGAGAAAATATAGATTTCTTCGACACATTTTCACCTGTCACTAGAATAACGTCCATTCGAGTACTTATTTCAATAGCAGCCCTTTATAACTTAATTGTACACCAAATGGACGTCAAAACTGCTTTTTTAAATGGTGACTTAGAAGAAGAAATCTATATGGAACAACCTGAAGGGTTTGTTATACATGGACAAGAAACTAAGGTCTGCAAGTTAGATAAATCTCTGTATGGTCTTAAACAAGCTCCGAAATAATGGCATGAAAAGTTTGATAACTTAATGATATTGAATGGGTTCAGACTCAATGAGAGTGACAAATGCATTTACTATAAATGTGATGGCAACATTTGCACTATAATATGTCTCTATGTAGATGACATGTTGATATTTGGCTCAAACCTTTCTGCCATAAATAATGTAAAATCAATGTTGAGTAACAACTTTGATATGAAAGACCTCGGAGAAACAAGTGTGATTCTTAGAGTGGTTCGAAATTTCGACCATACTTGGTGTTATTCTGGCCGATACTACAGTGCAGTAGTTTATCGGTATTTTCATTGAAAACGGCTGTTTTATCCTGGGGACTTCGCGGTTGATATACTACAGTGCACTTATTCGAGTAGTTCCGCGAAACGTCTTAAAGAAAACGACCTAGTACGCGACTCAGCCAATAATAGTTTCGTTGCCATTTTTAAAAAAAAATTCGTTTTCTGTTTTTTTAAACTCAGTAAACCGTTTTACAACAGTACTTGAAATTTCCGCCAAGACATTTTATAAAGTGGTTCACCTGTTATAATTATCTTATGTTTACATACGTGAACAATGAGATTTATAAATAAATTGACTAACTTAAACTAAAGGTTTTTTTTTTAATGATCTAAAATCTAAGTCTAACCTTTGTTAAAAACGATAATAGAAAGTATTTATTAAGAGTCTTATTAGATGAAATATAACTTAAAGAATGTGTTTATTATAATTGGGGCAATCCTCACTTTAAAAAAAATTATAATAGTATTTGCTCTAATTTATTTAGGAAATAGACTAAGCTTATGTATTAGAGCTAGTATTAGTCTAATGTAAATTAAGTCTTAGGCCTCAATAGGCACAGGGTAAATGAAGACTTCAACTTTTGATGAATTTAATTAAATACACCATGAATTGATGATCAATGCAATGCAAGTATGTGTTAAGTGTGCAGGTGTGTAATTCATCATGGGACAATTTACATATAAATCGATGACATATTTTGTGAAAGAGCAGAGTATAAGAGTGAAGAAAATGTCTACAAATCTTAGTTCAATTGGTAAAAATATTAAAATCGGTAGTGTTAGACGTTATGATTGGAGTTCGAACTCTGATCCTCCCATTTTGTATATGTGAGTTTTTAATAGCTTGTCATTTCATCTATCTACAAAAAAAAAAATAATGAGCGTAGAAAATAAAAATACAATTTGTGACAAAAATTAAAAAAGAGATTAAATTTATTTTATTTTTTGATAAAAAGACAAAATTCAAATATATAAAATAAAGACAGAGGACCGATTAGTGTACCCAAAAAAATCTTAGGAAATTTTTAAAAAGTTGGTAGTTCGTAAGAAAATACGAGGGTGTTAATAGTGTATTATTTTTGTCCAATATAGCCCAATACATAAAGGCACCAAATACGGGCCTTCTATTTGTTATATGTAAATTGCTTTTGGCACCTTCCACACTTCTCGCGCCATACTTTTTTTCAAATTTACTTTTGTACTATTTAAGTAACGGACTTTATAATTTTGTTTTGTAAACCACCATCCGCTACATAACCAGTGGAACGGCCAATAGTTAAATCTGTAGCATCAATCAAAAGTGGTGACAGACAATCTGACTCAAAATAGATTATCATAAAATGATTGTCGTTCACTCATCCAAGACACAAGTCTCTCTTTCTACGGAGGTGCTCCCACTAACAGGAAATAAGATTCAATGTACCCTTTGTTGCCGACAGTAGCCTGCTTGTATCTCCGAGCCAAAAGAAACCTCATATCAGGCGTCACCATCCACTTGTCCTCAAGTGTAGGGCCGATTCTGGAAGGCATCAGAGCGTGCTTAATCTGATAAAAAAATTCCGGACTCGAACATCGAGCGATATTGGTTCCTGTTTTTATTCAGCCTAATAGTCACTTCAAGAAGGAATATGTGGTGATCTTCAACTAACTTGCTAAGTAGGCCAGAAACAACACAAACTCTACAATGATCGCTTCCATCAACATCGCTTCCATCAACATTTATGACGTCTTCAAAATACTCGCGCATAAAATGAGGCAAACGGGCCAATTGGTTATCTATGATCTTAATGTAAATATTCCTTCAAAAAAAAATGATCTTAATGTAAATATGTGATATCGTTGGTTATATATAAAATATGTTTTGATATTTTTATGAATTATTCTCCTGTTTATAGCTTTTTCGACGTTTAACTCTACGATTGATCTTTTGATTTAGATTTTTTTTGCTTAGACATAGGGTTAATTTTATAGTCACAACACTATCGGATCGTAAAACCGTTATATTGATTAATCTAACGAGACATTAGAGATTAATATATATAACAGAATTCTCGTTGTTTGTCGAATACAGAAACATATGATGAGCGAACACTTTTTAATCTGATATTTTCATAATCGTCACTTGTTTATGCAAAACAAACAATTTCATTCTTACAAGTTTAAGGATAATTAGAAAACTCCGAACGGATAAACTATTGCCAAGTCAAACATAAATCACTTTCTTTTAGCCCGTATATATAATCAGTTCTATTAAAGACAATGAAGTATACATCATGAATGATGAATCATAAGTTGTTTAGAATACCACCAATAAAAACAAACAAGTAGTGCTACTAGTAAAAGATTAAGATTAGCCGCAACGTTCTAGAAAGATCATAAACGAAAGGGGTGTGTGTGGTTAATAAATGGGTACTTGTTGCTTAGTCACCTGTTAAGTCAAGTCAAGTCAAGTCGTCGATTAATAATTTTGCAAATTACTAACTCTTGGAATTTTGCATGCTCTTTCCTTCCTCCACATGTGTGGAATTTTGAAATTTAGTAAGATGCATGGAATTGTGGAAATTGGAATGCTTATCATTCAACAACACATCTAATCAACAGGGAAGTGGGAGCAAGAGACAATAGTTAGGGATCAAGATTATCAGGAATTTGTATTAGCACATGTTTATATTGATATTGATACTAGTGTGAGACTCATGCCATGAACCGCGTAATATTTGGTTTAGATTGGATTACTTTTTATTATAAATACTCCACCTATTTCAAATTATTTGACGTTTTAAAAAAAAATAATAATTAAGAAAGCGTATTTTTGCACCTTATTTTTCTATTATACCCTTATTTTAATTTATCAATTTTTTTTCCACACACTTTCTCTTTCCAATAAATTTAATATGTTATGTACAAAAAAAAAAAT
This sequence comes from Trifolium pratense, assembly GCF_020283565.1. Classification (NCBI taxonomy): domain Eukaryota; kingdom Viridiplantae; phylum Streptophyta; class Magnoliopsida; order Fabales; family Fabaceae; genus Trifolium; species Trifolium pratense. The sequence continues at coordinate 71,869,860 of NC_060060.1, forward strand.
AATATGTGATGTACCAATTTTTATTTATTTTTTTAAATTTTTTAAATATATATTAAATCTTTTTCGGTTTCAACAACTACGTACTCCTAAATATTTGGAATTTATATGAGTGTGTAATAGATAAAATATAACCTTAAATTATCAAAACGACAAATAATTTGAAAAAAAATAAAATTTTATAAAACGTCAAGTAATTCGAGACGGACGGAGTAATTTATTTTAGGCATTAAAAATTTATAGGGTATTGATTTTTAAAAATGATTTTTATAGTGAGTTGATGTTTTGTTAAAAAAAAATTAACAAATAATTTTCAAAAAGCTTCAAATAAAAAATTGGTTTAAATAACTTTTGTTAAAATGTCGTTTTAAGTATTTCATCATTTAATTACACATTGTTTTGGATCATAAAATTTCAAAAAAATCCTTAAAAAAGGAAGCTATTTCAAATAGTTTTTCATAAAAATTATTTTTCAAAGATATATTTTTTTAAAAATGCATTTTTTATTAAATTAAAATCTCTAACATGAATATTTAAATTATTGAATATCAAAATAACTTTATAATTTATGAAAAGATAAATTTATTTTTTTTCTACTATTTTTAATTAAATTATCATAAAAATCATTTTTAGAAATACAAAGGAAAAATCACGTTATTTGAAGCTACACCAAGGTAAATTCTAATATGGACCACTTCATCAAGTGGTCCATGGTGGACCAGTCATGAATAATATTATAACGAATACGAATTTTACAAAATCCACCGTTGGATTGAAAGTTTATATCATATAGATCATCCATAGGAAAATTTAGAAAAATTGAAAATCATTTGATATGTTATTGAGACACATCAAGATTAACGGTTTATTAAATAACGTAAATCTTGATGAGTCTCAATAACATGTCAAATAATTTTAAAAAAAATTTTAAAAAATTTATGGATGATCTATACGATATAAACTTTCAATCCAACAGTGAATTTCGTAAAATTCATATTCGGTAGATCACTTGTCCACGGTGAACTACTTGTAAAGGTGGTCCACCGTAGCATTAGCCGCTAAAACAAATAGGCCAAAAACACTTGACCAATGGCCATACAACCACAATTATATTTAGTTGTAATGTTTGAAGAAACAAAATATATCATTATATTAGTTGTAATGTTTGAAGAAACAAAAAATATCATTATATTATAGTTGAATTGTGTGTCACGCGAGAATATTAGTAGTCACAATTATCAAAATAAAAATAAAAATTAGTAGTCATTAGCAAAGTTGAAATTGGGTGTGGCGGAATAAGGAAACGCATCATGATGATTATGTTAGACCATTTCATACTGTCCAGCAAGTGTGCCACCGTGTAGCAAGAAGGACTCATGAAGTTATCAAATATAGAGAAAGCATAATAATTCACGTTAGATGGCTTCTACGAAGTGGAAATTTCGTGAAGTTTAACACCAATGGAGCTCGGAAGGATCATGGTTTAGCTGAGTGTGGCGGTGTTATTCGAGGTAGTCAAGGAGAGTGGTTTGGTGGTTTTACAAAGGGTGTGGGGTTCTTGTAGTGCATTTGTTGCGAAGTTGTGGGGAGTGTTTGAAGAACTGAAATATGTTAAGAGTCTGGGGTTTATGGCATTGAACTTAATATAGAGAGACTATATATTATGATGATTTGGCAAGTACCGGATACACCTTAAATAGAGAGACTATATACTATGATGATTGTTCTCCGCATGTTAAAGAGTTTTTACTATCTGATATAATGAGGATCACGATCTCGAAGCTGATTTTAGTGTAATTTTTTTATTTGTTGGGCATTCGCCCTCTCTTATTATTTTATGAGAAATATTTCATGAATACAAATTTGAAACACACTATTTTCATTTATAAATAATATATTCCACTTTTTGTGTTGATGCTCTGTAACATACTTGTAATTGTGTTTAAGAGGAATGTTAGAGTTGTTGGAGTAAGCCCTAAAAGCCAATTTATTTTGATAGAATCGTCTTTTGTATGATGACTTTGATTTATATATTTAATATATATAATAAGGCATTTCTTTATTATGTTTGTTTCAAACTAATAAAGTCCCTAGAATAGCTAGTCTAATTAATGGAACATTAAGTGTGGCTTAATAGTGAGACTCCATTAAACATAATGACACTATTCTTAAAGTATCCATAGTCAAGTTTTACTGTGATGTGGGATAACAGTAAAACATGGAGACTATTATGTGAGTAGATTGATGACTTCATCTCACGAGTCATGGATATGAGATATCAAGTCTTCACATAGATATAAATATTAGGAGTAATATTTATATTGGATTGACCCGCCATGAGAGTGCTACATAGTATGTTATGAAAAGTGTCATAAGTTATTCTCATAGTTATAATGGTGTATACCACCCTTCGACCTGAAACCACTATGGACCCTAGATGTGGAGTAAAGTACTTAGTTGTCGTTCAAACATTGTCCGTAACAGGATGACTATAAAGTCGGTTGATGGATACTCTATAAATCATGCTGAGGGACATGAGTGACCTAGATGGAATTTGCCCCTCCTACATAACAGGAGCAATATCTGTAGGCCTCTTGATGGAATATGACTGATAAATTGCGTGGCCACGCCGAACTATGTCAATATGAGATATTGAGCTTATTCGTTGCTCAGTATATTCTGGGATCAAGAAATAAGATATTGAACCATACATGGGTGACACGAACTATGCCTTATGTTCAATATAAATATAAGGGCAAAGGGGTAATTATACACACGATCGTTATCACATAAAGGTTTCGTCAGATCACATGACATTCTCGTCACTTGGGTAGCAGTGATGTGTTGCTAGATACTGCTCACGGTTTATAATATTAAATATGTGATTTAATGTTATTACCAACGTTACGAGAACCTATAGGGTCACACACAAAGAACAGATAGATGAGAGAAAGAAATAAGTAAGATTTATTTATAAAATAATAAGCAGGACTTATTAGTAATTAAATAATTAAGTATGACTTATTATTTAATTTATGAAAAATAGAGAAATACGGTCCACCGTAAGGTACGGTGCAGTACTTGGCTTGATGACCACACAAGTGGTTCTATAAATAGAACCCTTGTGATGAAGTTTTAAAAAGTTTTTAACCTAATTCAAAAGGTGAAACCTAGCCGCCGCTCTCTAAACCCTATTCTCTCTGAATCTCTGGTGGAATTGGCTAGCACCGGTCATCGGAGAAGTTCTGTTCGTGTGGACTGAGTAGATGCATCGCTACTTTGCTTTGCTCGTGATCAGAAACAGTTTCTACCTCAAAGGTTCTGCACTTCAAGAGGTAAACACATAAACTTGTGGTTTTGTGTTCTTTGATTTGTGATTAATGGTTTAATCAAGATCCGTTCATCGGGATTGTTCCGCTAAGAGGATTAATTATTTTGAAAAACCCCTCTTAAATCCTTTCAAGAGTCACACCTTCTAATACACTTCTATAACACACTCCAATGGAACCCATAAATGTTTCTCGAAGACCACAAAAGAATAGGCTAACAATGCATGAGCTGAAGGAACCAAGGTGTGTGGGTGTAGTGCAGCAACGTTGAAGGTTGATTTTTTTTTCCCTGACAAAATGTTGTTTCTCAACCGGCTGTATTAAATGATGTGACATAAGCATTACTCTTTTGTTTAAATAGCAACACTGTTATTTTACCCCTCCCCCAACATTCAATGTGGCTCGTCCTTTCCTTTAAAAGTTAGTTATACATAGGTAGTTAGTTAGAGTTGGCGCAGCAAGAAGCATCAAACACACACTGCACAATTTGCATAGGCTCAGGGCAAGCCTATGAGCATGAAATCTGTCTCGAGTAACTCTGCTTCTAAACAGAAGAGTGAACTTCGACTGAGGAAGAAGAGAATACTTGAGATTGCTAATGAAGAGAAAAGAAAAATTGTATTCTTCCACTACTGGGCCATAGTTCAAATGATACAATTGATCCTTATTTATACAATTTAAAAGCACACTTGCTTTGAAAGCAAGTAAGTAACAAACTAACTAACTTGGTTGTAACACTAGTTAACTTTATTCGATTCTCTTTGTATGAAATGCAATTAAAACAGGATCCAACAAAAACTCAAGACCCTACAATAATATTACAGCAAATATCCAAAACCAAAATAACTCAAGCTAAACTCAAACCACAAACAAACAAGAACCATACAATAACAAATTATTATGACCATTGTTTGTTGATGACATTAATCACAAGATGGAACAAGGAGAAGGTTCCTCACATGGATATGCAACACACACTGGGATAGGAGGAGGGTAAGCATAATAAGGAGGACATGAACATGGCACAACTTTCTCTTCTTTCTTGTCTTCTTTCTTTATCTCTTTCTTTTCTACAGGACCAACACTCAACAATTCTGCACGACAAAATCTCTTTCTTAGTAGATTTGTGAGTATAACTGGGTCCATATCTCCAACCACCTCAATTTGATCGTTGTTATTTCCTCCAATAGCTGCACTTTCCACTCCTGAATATTATTTTTGCTCATGATCAATTTCGTAAAGCAATGGTTATATTATATATATTTAACTTTTTGAATAAAATAAGAAAAATATTAATTAGTGCCCCCCAAATATTAATTAAGGACAAAATAAGGTAAAAAAATAACTATTGAACTTGTGTAATTTAGTTTTTAAAAATATAAAGAGTTGAATATTTCAGTACACATATTATTCAGATATGTAGCGGTATAGCGTTGAGGTGAATAATTTAATAAGTCCACAATTTGTGTTTAATATAAAAAATTAATAAACACTATTTATGGATCTATTAGAATGATCTATCTTAGCAGATATACTAGTACATATATCGAAATAAAATGTGTATAAAAGAATTCACAACCTAAAAAATACTCTTTCATCAATACAAAAATTTATTTTTTTTGACTTCTTTAACTAGTGTCCTAGAAGAATACCCATCAAATATTAAGTTTAAAGTGAGTTTTATTACCCAACATTCCAACTGCAATCTTCATGGCATTGGACCTTGCTTTTGTGGTGTTCATTAATTGCACCTTGATCACAATCTTTTGCTGCAAAAACATTTCATAATCAAAGATATGTACATCACAAACTCTCTACCATCTACTCATTGGAGAAACTAAGACCAAAATTTATTTTGGTAAAACAATTTTTTTTTCTTTCATTTTTTAGAGTATCTATTCATTTTAATTTACTAATAAGAAGATAAGAGACTTTTTAAAAAAAAACCTATTCATTACCTTCACCATAATGAACTTATTGTTAGGATAAAGAAGGTGTGGGAGTGGTATGTTTAAAGTAGTAGGAAAGTGTTTGAGGAAGTAGTCATAATTTTTACATATTTATAGGCATAATGTTTTGTGTCATAAATCAAATTGGATTTAGAGTTGATTAATTCATGCAGTGAAGTGTGACTTCTTCCACACTAGCTAATTGTATGAAAGTGAAAATTTATGCACTAGAAGTTTTTTTTTTTTTGGGGGGTCAATGGTTTGCTACTTGTTTTATTTAAGCCGGGTCATTATCTTGGAAACTAAATAAAACATTTTTAAAAATGTCAATTATTTTGGCAGTGATGATTAGTTGAAGCAGAGATGTTGACTATATGCTTCATGGGAAGCATGTTGAGTGGTTAATCCTCCATTGATTTTCAATGGATTTATGCAAGAGAGATGATTACATATTGAATCGAAGTTTTGGTTAGATCAATGCGATATTTTGCTCTTAATTTGTGGTCCTTAAGCATTACTCTTGATGATTGTTTTGAACAGACAAAACTGAATAGTTCCTTTAGTGAAATTAGGTGTTACAATGGCGGCGATTATACTCAGAAAACGTGAAGAGTTTTGGGAAAATGGTAGAATTAGGGTTGAAGTCTAATTTTTGTAACTCTTTTATAATGAATCTTTGTAATCAAAAAGGAAGTTTGATAGTGGATTAGAGGGTCTCTCTCCCCCAGAGTAGGTCGGTTTTGACTGAATTGGGTAAACAATTTTCATCGTGTTCTTTTATCGCTTTATTGTGTTTTAGCTTTTGTGATTATTGCTCATCCATTTTGATTTGGTTGCTTCAATTCATTTATCCCACACATCAAAAGTATTATTGGTGTGGTTTTCGATCTGAATTCACAACAATTACAAAATACTATCCATCCACCTTAATATCGTGTACATTATTAGATAGAATGAGATAGTAACTTTGTTTCTATAAGTCAATTCATGTTCTGTGTGTCATTATGTGTTATAATCAGTGTTATCAATTGTGGAAAATAACAGAATGCTAAAATTTTGCTATGTGAAATAGAAGATGGCATTGCGGACAAAGAAAAGGAGATTCTTCAGTTTTATTAGGTGCACACACACATGTAGATTAGGAACACACGCGCAGATTCTTCAGTTTTATTATTCTTAAAAACCGTAAGTTAAAATTTTCATCTTCCGCTATTGCTGATACATTAGCTTGTAGAAACTGGAATAGTGTCAGCTATTCCCCTAATAGTGAAGCATTGCCGTTATAGAGCTGCTATCACCAGTATTTGACAGCATTGGTTATAATTATTGAATTAGTTAAGAGCAAACAATGGTTTGGTTGGATAAAGACATGATCCACGTGTTTACAATGATTTCGCCAATTTCAGCATTGTTTGGTCTGTGTAACCAACCTCGCAATTTCACAAATATCAATGATCACTCAAACTCAACAGTGTTATATTCTAGTTCACCTTGTATTTAACAGTGCATATATAGTCTTTAAAATCGTTTGTGTGTGGATCAGGACCTTTCCCTCTGGCCTACCCTTGCATTAGCAGAAAGGTTCCGATTGGATCTTCAGACGACGATGTCTTGGGGGAGATATCGCTAATAATGTACACAACGGCGCTTATTCCATTAGCAAAATATGTTTTCACACTCAGAATTATGTTTCCCTCTGGCCTACCCTTACACTCATGATTTTTATATGTTAATTGCTCAACTGTAGGTATGCAAATGTGAATCTGCTTCCGAATCGCCAACAATCTGATGAAAAAATTTATAGTTATAAGATCAAACTTCCTACTCCAGAACTTGAAAGGGCTTTAAAAATAAAGGAGACTTTGGAAAGGACATCGTTTTTGAAAAGAAAGTAACTTTTTGACATCAAATAACAAACCATCTACTTCGTGAATATATTTTTGTGTGAACCAACAACTTCTACTGGTTTTGCACCTAGAAGAGGAATAGGTTGAGGAAAATACTAATATGCAGACTGTTACATAATGCCAATTGATTCAGAATTTTTTTCTCAGTTTTGTCCTAGCCGAGGTGTAAACAAATTTTTCAAGTCTGAAGCAATAGAAAACAACACAATGAACCCTCACATGCAATTAGGCAATTAATAGGACAAAAGTTTATTACTACGGTTTTATAAGATTGCTAAATTTTGTTTGCCTCCAGTTCTTGTCATTGCCTTAACACATGATATATCCAATAGGATACCTAATATTCTATAAGATTGTTCTGTAAAATGTACTACGGAAAACAGAAGAAAAAAAAATCTTGGGGTGCTTGAAACAAGATCAGCTTCATCAATCATCATGGGTGGTCAAGGTCGAAGATATGGGTGTTCAAGTGCTTCCACAGCTGAAATCCTGCTATTTGGGCATAGGCAAAGCATTCTCTGTCCAACACAAAACACCCATGATTAAATAAACATTCAATAGATCAATAAACGACTTTAAGTAACTACATTTTCAATCTGCTTAGGAAAAGACTACATTTTCATCCATATACTATAACATTATGATACTTTTATATGGTACATTGATACTTTTTTAGACAATTGTGTAAAATGTTTTACTATGTTTGTGCATAACGGATAAATTCTTATTGTGAAAAACTCAATTCATAAAGATATGAGGCAGTTAACTTACCGAAAGAAGATCAAGACCATCTGGTTCAAGCTTAGGGAATTCAGCTGCAAGGTCCTACAAAATCCAATAGTTTCCATACATTACTTATTGGCTGGCCTAAATTTATAAAATGAAATGGAACAAAAAAACTGATCAAAGAACCTGCAAAACATGAGAATACCTTTGGCTTTATCGGAGGGTCAAATGCTTGAATAAAGCTGCACAGAGAAGCCACACCAGGCCAGTTTTCTTCTGTTGGCGTGCCAAGCAAACTTCACAAATAAAATATCCAATTAATTAATTTAGCTTGTTTCAAAAGTGCAGAGAAATCATACAAATAGAAATAGGCATAATTACTGTGTTTCGATGAAATTACCAAAATATCTCAGTCAATATCTTTGGTCCATCGTTACCAATGAACAGAGGTTGGAGCTTAATCATCTCAGCAAATATGCAGCCCATAGACCAGATATCAACTGCAGTTGAGTAATTGGTAAAGCCCAGCAAAAGTTCAGGTGCTTTATAACAAGGATTACCCATCTGAAAAACCAAAATAAATTTACAACAGCATTAATTTCATCAAATTAGCTACACCATCTAACTCAAATTCTAATCATGATATTGGGATATGTTTCTAGTTCTAGTTCTAAGAAGGAAATAAAAAGAAGACTAAAGTATTATACATTAATAGAGTATGGTGAAAGAGGAGGTTCAATAGATTTTGCCACACCAAAGTCAGTTAGCTTCAATTTACTGATCTCATGGTTTTGAAATGAAAGCAGAATATTATTAGGTTTCAGATTTCTGTGTATAATTTTCTGCACATGAAGGTATGCCAATCCAGAAAGAGCTTGACGTAGAAAAGGCTGCAAGGACAAGAGAAAAATGGGTTATAGCTTCCTTGTTTGCATCTAATATATAAAAATTATCAAACTTCATATTGAATAAAACTAACAGAAAACAAAGGTTATATATCATATATGCAATTTTTATTAGAATCACACAAAGTTTTTCTGTAGCACTACTTTACACACAATTGTTAACAAAAATTCACTTACTTTTCCCAGTTTTATAACGTCAATAGGGAACGGAGTGGCAAGGTATTTTTTAAGACTAACGTCAATATACTCGAAAACGAGAAACACGTCCTCCACATCCAGATCAGTTCTTAGCACAGTATGCAATCTGTAGATAACAGCAAACATACATATATATTATATATTATATAATGAATCATCATTCATTAAAGAATGAACATATATAAATATTAAATTTAAATCACAAAAACAATAAATGTAAGTAAAACTTATGAAACAGAATCAAAGGAAAGAAAATGATTAACTTGAGTATATTGGGATGGTTTAACGTTTTGAGGATAGAGACGTGATTCAAGATACTGTATGGAATTCCATTGCTTTTCTGGTCTTCTGGAATGGTTAAAATCTTCATAGCTACAACCTCCTTGGTAGATTTCAACTTGCACTTGAACATATCACCGAACCTTGGACCTTCAGAACGTATCAGCTCAAAATCTTTGTAGGCTGGAGTTATCACATCCCATTGATCTGGTGTTAGAAACGGTCTGCATCATATAATCAAAATCAATCATTCATTTCACAAAATCAAATATCACCAATTGAATCATTCATTTCAAATTAAAATCAAAATGAATCAGAATTTTGTAAACCGAACAAACAATATCAAAATTAAATCATTCATTTCTTCTAATTCACACAATTGAATCATTCATTTCATAAAATCAAATATCAACAATTGAATCATTCATTTCAAATTAAAATCTAAATGAATCAGAATTTTGTAAACAGAAGAATTGAATCAATCATTTCTTCTAATTAACTCAATTTCAACATTTATGAAGAACAAAAAGAAATTCAAGAACAGAGAATCTGAGTAAAAGAAAAATGAAGATTAAGTGAAAATTGAAACTCTAAAATTGCAATCTATTGATTATCAGATAAAAAATATGAAAGAATTTGGAATTTGTAAATACTTACATTCCTAGATGCACAATTTCTTCCATTGAGAAAGAAAGAAAGAAAGAAAGAAAGAAAGAGAGATTGTTTATGGAGAGAGAGAGAGAGAGAGAGAGAGAGAGAGAGAGAGAGAGAGAGAGAGAGAGAGAGAGATTGTTTATGGAGAGAGTTCGAAAAAAGTGGTAGTTACTAGTTACACTGTGATTTGCATGTAGCTGCTATATATTTATAACTGTTAATCAGTGAAACGGTTTTTCCCGCCAAAATAGGTGAAACGGCTTTTCCCGCCAAAAGCGGTTATTATCGCTAACTTGACTTCATGACTTGTCAGATTTTATTAGTAGTTATTGGAACAGTTAGATGAGTTGAAAAATAATAAATAGGAGAATGTTAACATGTGCCCTTAAGGCACATGTTAAGGAAATAAAAATAGAAATTATTAAATGCTAACTTATGTATTTTAACTTTTGAAGCATTAAATTTCTTGTATCATTAAATATTGGTTTTCTATATTAGGATATCTTAACATGTGCCCTAAGGGCATATGTTAACAAGACCCTAATAAATAATAGTATTTTAATGAGAAAAATTAATACTTCATCGATAATCTAAGCTGAAAATTAATTTAAGACAAAAAAAAAAGTCAAATGAAATACATTTTTTAAGTTTAATTGAGATGCACCATGTAAAATTGTTTTACATGGTTATCTAATAAAAAACTATCAACTTATCATTAGAGTTGGGAATAGGTCAGGCGGCCTACAGGCGCCTTTGGCCTGACCTGTTTATTAAAAATGTTAGGCTCAAACTTTGAAAAGAGCCTATTTACATAAATACAAAGTTTGATAGGTCGACCTGTTTATATTTAATAATTATTATTTATATAATAATTGTATTATGGCATACTTAATAAACTTTGTCGTAACCGTATTTGTTATTTTATTAGCTTTTAATTCTTGTGCTAATCATCTTATTAGTTTTTTCTTAATATTGTAGAAATTATAAAAATTTATATATGAAATAGGCTTTAAGACCTGTTTAGTCTAATTAAAAAAGACTATATAGAGGCATTTATGTAACACATGCTTTTAAACATGCTACAAGGTCAGACCAGACTTTAAACAGACTCAGGCCAGGCCAAAAAAAATTGCATTTGATAGGTTGTAGGTCAGCTTAGGCTTGAAGAAAATTCGTAGGCCAGGCTCAGGCCTATCAAAGCCTGGCCTGGCCTATTCCCAACCCTACTTATCATGTCATATTAAGAAAGTGGAACGACTTGACGAAAAACATGGTTAATATTATTTGACGGTGTAAAGTTATTTTACAATATCAATACATATTCTTTTATGAGACGACGAGACTATTATAGTAGAATTTTTTATGTATTGTAAGTGTAAAATGTTTACACTGTCAACTAATCACAATTTTTTTATACATAATAAGTGTAAAATGTTTGCACCGTCAACTAATCACAAATTATTATTTGTAAGATTTTTAAGTTAAATATGATAAAAATCAAACTTTTTTAAGAAAATTATAATTTGTAAAATATAAAATATCTCATCTAATTTTAATAAAATGAGAGTTTCACACTAAAAAAATTGTTAAAGTGAGTGATGAATGATGATAGCACGAATAGGGATGACTTTTACCCATGAAAGTCATGGTTGACTTTGGAACTATTCTATCTATTAGATCAATCGAATGACTCAAATCCTGCCACTTATCCTGTTATTTCCTTTCTTATTTTTTTTTTGGTTGTAAAAGGAAAAAATCTTTTTCTTTTTTTTCATCATTGAAAAGCTTCACCATCAAGCTCTTGTCGCCCATATTCATCGCGGACACTGCTCCGCCTCCATGGTTTTTTTTTTTCCATAAGGACTAAAAATAAATAAAAACAAATTCTGCAAATGGTAAGAAAGAGAGATCTCATGAAGTATACATCATGATTCCTAACTAGTTAAAGAAGAAGATTAGCCGCAACGTAGTAGGAAGTAAACAAAAGGGGTGTGGTTAATAAAAATAGGTACGTGTTTGCTTAGCCGCCTGTTAAGTCCAGTCAAGTCAAGTCGTCGAATAATTTTGCAAATTATACTAACTCTTGGAATTTTGCATACTCTTCCTTTCCTCCACATATATGAGTTTTTGGATACTTCTAGGATTATGAACTTAGTATGGAAATTGGAATTAATGTTTGATCCCTAAACAACACATCTAATTAAGATCATTTCTCTCCGGACCCCCCTCATTTCTTTTCTACCTCATAAATTTCCATTTTTACCCTTTGGGATACTGCGGTTTATACGAACCGAAGGAATTTGACATGCTGATAAACTTCGGTAACCACTTACCGAAATCTGGGACATTTCGGTTCGCATGCACCGAACAAGCTGACGTTCGGTTTCTGTATACCGAAAATGCTAATATTCGGTTCGCAATTACCTAAATGGTCTAATATTTGGCTTCGGTGAATATAAATCGAAGTTTTTTGACAAAATTTTTTCAAACCGCAATAGATAAAATGAGATTTTTCCGTATAAAAGAAATGTGGGGAATCGGGAGAGAAATGACGGGAGCCAGAGATAATACTTAGTTGACTAGACTTGCAAACAAAAAGTGACAAATTAAGATTGTTTCTAATTTCTATATCCACCTATTGTTTATCTAACAAGATTGTATCAGTCCAGCTCCATTGCAATCACCCATTCATAATGTCGTGCCATGAACGGCATAATATTTGCAGATTTTAAATTTAAAACGATTGTCTATATGCCACAAGGTATGTTTATTATTTTTTTTTATTAATTTGATAAACACTTGACTCTTGTAATGTTTGAAAAAACAAAATTATCTTTATATTATAGTTGTCACCCATGAATATTATTATAGTAGCACAATTATCAAAAAAGAAAAAAAAAACAAAAAGAATATTAATTAGTGGTCATTAGAAGAAAGTTGAATTTCATTTTGAAAAAACAAAAATTAACCTTTATATATAGTTTTTTTTTGTTGACGAAAGAACCTTTATATATAGTTGACTTGTGGTTCACACACAGAATATTATATAGTGATTAGTAAATTAAGTTGAAATCCATAATGATTTTATTAAATAGAAATATTATTGATCTAAAATATTTGTATGATAGAAATTATATATGATCGTTTTTTTTCTTTTTTTCGTAGGTTTTTGCCACGTCAAATAATGATAACTGAGCCATTGTGGAGCACTTGATCGATGTAGGTATATCTTCAAACATTAATTGATTATTTAATATATTTTTACATTTATTTTAGACCCAATTTCTTCTATTGTTCCCCTGCTCTCATGCTGGATTCGAACAAGAGTGATTGAAGTTAGAATTTCTTGTGTTGTTTCATATGCATAATTATGATGTAGATAGATTGCGTTGAATGTGAGAATGATTTATTTAATTCTCTTATTATTTTACGGAAAATGTTTCTTATATGAACACATCATTGAAAAACCAGACAAATATACGGTCGAGATACCATTTTTATTTTTTAAATAATATATTCATCTTTTTGAATTTACGTGCATACTTGCTTTCTCTTGTATTTGATGTTGTGTCAAATACTTGTCAACCAGAATTGTGTTCAAACAATCGTCAGTTGGTTTAGTGGTGATTGACACTAAATTTGGTAGGGATGATAGTGGTTCGATCCCCCGCAACTGCGATCGGGAGGTGACTGGAACCACTTGATGCCAGAACTAACCTCCGAACCGGATTAAACTGGTGGTGAAAGAAGAAAAAAAAATTGTGTTCAAACAAAATTAGGCCTCTTATTTTACCCCTCTCCCAACATTGTGTTCATGTTAGTTATACATAGGTAGTTAGTTTCTGTGGTGCTTTTGGTTGTGCTTTGATGTACCTTGTTCCTCCAAGTGCTTCAATAAAATTAGCCTTATTCAAAAAAACATAGGTAGTTAGTTTTTTTTTTTTTTTTTGCTACATAAGTCTTTTGTACCTCTTGGCATAATTGATTAATCTCATTAAACTAGTTCCAAGAAAAAAAGCCTACATATTTATATATTAAATTATGCATTTTTATTAATTTTATTTTTAGAAACTGCAAATATATTCATATAACTTGCACTTAATTGTACAAGAAATACTCAAAAGAGAATCAAAGCATTATAATAGCAGGTATGAAATGAAATTAAAACAGGATCCAACAAAAACTCAAGACCCTACATACAGCAAGAAAAATGTTATTTAAACATATCTTTTTAACAAAAATACAACAAAAGTACATTTTTAACTTTTTTTAATATTATTTATATATTTCGACAACCGTGCTATGAGTAAATAGAATACCGTATCGAATTTTTGTTTAACTTTTTGATGTTGATATAACATTGCTCATACAGCAAACATCCAAAACCACAGACAAACAACAGTGACCATTGTTGATGACATTAATCACATGATGGAACAATGAGAAGGTTCCTCACATGGATATGTAACACACATAGGGATAGCAGGGTAACCATAAGGAGGACATGAACATGGCACAACTTTCTCTTCTTTCTTTTTCTCTTCTTTCTTTTCCTCTTTCTTTTCTTCAACACTAAGCAATTCTGCACGACAGAATCTCTTTCTTAGTAGATTTGTGAGTCTAACTGGGTCCATCTCTCCAATTACCTCTATTTGATCCTTGTTATCTCCTCCAATAGCTGCACTTTCCACTCCTAAATATTATTTTTTGCTCATGATCAATTTTGTAAAACAATATATGGTTATATTTATTGAACTTTTTGAATAAAATAGCAAATTACTAAACTAGTGCCCTGATGCACCAATTAAAAAACTAAATAAGAAAAAAAAAAAAATCTTGGAACCTGTGTAATTTAGTTTTTAAAAATATTAAGAGGTAAACCATAATACACATCTTATTATATACGATTAGTATTTTAAATTTTTAATATAAAAAAATTAATAAATACAATTTGTGGATCTACTAGAATTTTATTGGTACATATTCAAATAAAATATGCACCGAAGAATTCACCCTATAAAAGAACATTCTTTCAATACAAAACTTATTATTTTGGATTTCTTTAACTAGTGTCCCACTTGCACTAGCTAGTTAGCATATCCATATAAAATAATTAATTTATGGTGAAAATTAAGTTTAAAGTGAGTTTTATTACCTAACATTCCAACTGCAATCTTCATAGCATTGGACCTTGCTTTTGAGGTGTTCATTAATTGCACCTTGATCACTATTTTTTGCTGCAAAAGACATTTCACAATCAAAGCTATGTACATTATCACCAACTCTCTACCATATACTCATTGGAGCAAACTAAGACCAAAATTTATTTTGGTAAAACATTTTTTTATTCATTTTTTAGAGAATCTATTCATTTAAAGATAAAACGTTAGCTAGGGTTGATGCATTTCAAGAAAGAAAAATTAAACAAGTAATTAATTTTGATATTTTCATTGTTTTTGGAGATGCAAGAAAATTAGTCACTATAAAATTTAATTTTTTTTTTATATTAACAAGTAAAATTAACACTTAAAAAAAACGTAAAACTAACCCATACGATTTTTAAATAAAAATAGAAAACATAGTATACAAAGTATAAATAATCTTTTTTTTTATAGCAAAAGATTTATTAACCAACAATCTTGGCAGCAAAGTATAAATAATCCAAAAAATTGATAATTTAGAAGTAGATGATCAGTTCCTCATACCTTACATACATTGGATGGAAGTATATTTTTCTTAAAATAAACAAACTAAAAGCCTCGTACATACTTATATATTGAAAACTCAATGAATATATTGGACAATGGTTTTGTTGGAAACTTCTTAATTTCTCTAAATACTTTTTCTCTTTTTATAATACTAATTTATTGTAAACCCCTTTGTAAATTTCGTCACTCTAAATTTAATTTATAAAAAAAAAATGAAGTCAAACTACATATATAGCGGACTTAAAACCTATTCATTACCTACCTTCACCATAATGAACTTGTTAGGATAAAGAAGGTTTGGGAGTGGTGTGTGTTAAAGCAGTAGGAAAGTTTTTGAGGAAGTAGTCATGTATTTTACGTATTTATAGGCATAATTTTTTGTGGAATAAATTAAATGAGTGGTAGAAAGGTTTGATTAGTCGTTGATCAATTCATGCAGTGAAGTGTGACTTCTTCCACTAGTTAATTGTATGAAAGTGAAAATTTATGCACTAGAAGTTAATATTTTTGGAGTCAATGGTTTTGCTACTTGTTTTAGTTAGTTGCAGTTGTAGGTACATTGCTTAGCCACCAATCCCGACATTTATATTTAAGCCAGGTCATTATCTTAGAAAAAATTAAACATTTTTTAAAAATGTCAATTATTTGGCGGTGATGATTAGTTCAAGCAGAGATGTTGACTATACTTATGGAAAACATGTTGAGTGGTTAGTCTTTCATTAATTAATTTTCAATAGGTTTAATCTATGATTCATTTACACATTGATTGAATCGAAGTTTTGGGTAAATCAATGCGATATTTTGCTCTTAATATTGTGGTCCTTAATCATTACACTCATGTTTTTTTTTTTTTGACAGAAATCATTACACTCATGTTACTCTTAAGTCTTAATGATTGTTCTAAATGGTGGTGAAGATATTCAGACACGGTGTATGAAAGGTACTCTCTCCGTCCCAAATTATAAGGGAGAAAATTATTTTCAAGAATGTTTTTTCCGTATTCTTATAAAATTAAATGTAAATTGCATTTAATTTTCTCTCTCTACCCTTTTCTCAATAAACAACAACCAATAAAAATTGTTTTTACATCTTCCTATGCAACTTTTTCTAAGAAAAACCCACGAAAACATATTTCAAATTCTGATGTTTTACTTTTTCTTAATAAATATGATTTTTTTATTTTCTTTTATAATTCGGGACGGAGGGAGTATTTGAAAAAATATTAGTAGCATTTAAACGCTAAGTTAGTGACAATTGAAAATGAGTGTATATGAAATGGATAAAATGTCCTCGAGGATGAGTAATAGCTCATACATTGAACGAACATAGTGTAAATAACCGTCTTAAGAGTTTTATAGTGTGAGTAGAAATGAGCTTTGTTTAACATGCACAAGTGGAGAAAGTCCTTCACGATGCACAAGTTAGCAATTATATTATAACGAATACGAATTTTACAAAAATTATCATTGGATTTAAAGTTTATATCATATAGATGATCCATAAAAATTTTAAAAAAAAATTAAAAATCATTTGATATGTCATTAAGACTCATTAATAATTTTGCAAATTAACTCTTGGAATTTTGTATACTCTTCCTTTCGTACACAAGTGTGTTTTCTAGACTTCTAGAAACTTAGTACGATGCATGGAAATTGGAATGCTTGATCACTAAACAACACAACTTGTAGTTTTTTTTGACAATCAGACAATAGTTAATTAGTTGACCATAATTCGCAAAACATTGGTGAAAGCTTCCAAAGAAAACAAAAAGTGACAAATTGGACTGTTTCCTACAGTGCAACACGTTCACATGTCTTGGACCGTGCATCTCTTTTTTAGATCGTTAGATCAAATCATTCTACAAAATTTTATCATATTCACTCTGCACTAGATAACTCAGAAATAGATTTGCTATTGTAACTGTAACTGTATGACGCAGTTACAACTGTGAGGCTGTGAGTCGTCCGATCTGAATCAACCGATAAGATCATTCAACTATATATTTAATTTGGACCTTCTAATTTAAATTTAATGACTGAGATTAAAAATTGTAGTAAAAACATCAATAAATCTTGGTCCACACTCTCTAAACAACTATTTTTTCCTTCTCTCTTGTATCTCACTCACCTCAGCAATTCCTCTTCAATAAAAACATTCAATGCCAAAATTACCTTTATATTGTAGTTGACTTGTGCGTCACACAATTGGATATTATGTAGTTTAGCAAAGTACGTTGAAATCCATACAAGTTTGAAAAAACAAAAATATCCTTTATATTTTAGTTTAATTGCGTGTCACAGAAGAATGTCATGTAGTAATTAGCAAAGTTGAAATGCATAATAATTTTTTGGAAAATGTTAAATAGTGTCCCTAGGAAACTAGTTAAACATATTAATATGAAAGTTTTGCTTTGAAATTTATGCATTTAACACATTAAAAAAATAAAAATTCATAACTTTATCATTTATTTTTCTTTTTTAGTATGTTTAACAATTGTCCTGGGACACTGTTTAGCGTAACCCTAATTTTATTACATAGAAATATTATTGATCAAAAATGAGGGGCGGAGCCCCTCATGGACGGGACAAGGCCATGGCCCGCCCCAAGATTTTCATTTTTTTTCATAGGTATACTATTTAGCAGCGGGTTTAAACCCCCGCTAAATAGTCTATTTAGTTTGTTAATTCTCTGTTTGCGGGGGTTTATGCACCCTCAATTTGGACCAGCAGAATTCTTTAAGAGGTTTCCCGTTTGCGGGGGTTTCAAACCCCCTATACTTCTTAATTTATTTTTTTGAAGCATCCCTTTTAATGTTTTATTGTTTAATATTTATAGAAAATTTAGAAAGTGTAATTTATTTTGTGAAAGTATTCAAGTATATTTTTTTGGAGAAAAAAGTACTCAAATTTTTATTTAAAATAGAGTTTGTGTATAAAAATTCATGTTTGATCAATCTTTTGTTAAAAAAATTTAAATTTATTTATTGAAAATAGTAATGGTTCACCTATTGACTCTGTTTGAGATATCTATATTAGACACACCCTCAATATGATATGTCTTTTTTTAGTAATTTTTTTTACATATTCAATTTATATTCATAGCGGCCCGCCCCAACTTTTTAGGCTAGCTCCTCCACTGTCTAAAATACTATTTCTTTGATATATTTTACTTTACATAGAAATTATATATATATAGGTAGTTTGAATAAACTAACTTCAAGTTGTTTGAATAAACTTTATCTTTCTCTTTATTTGCTACATATAAATCTTTTGTACCACTTGACATGTATATTAAAAAGAGCAAATATATTAAAAAGAGATCTAAGATACAAATTATAATAGCAGATATGACCATGACCATTGTTGATGACATTAATCACATGATGGAACAAGGAGAAGGTTCTTGACATGGATATGTAACACACATTGGGATAGGAGGAGGAGGAGGAGGGTAACCATAATAAGGAGGAGGACATGAACATGGCACAACTGCTTCTTCTTTCTTTTCTTCTTTCTTTTTCTCTTCTTTCTTTTCTACAGGACCAACACTCACCAATTCTGCACGACAGAATCTCTTTCTTAGTTGTTTTGCGAGTCTATATGGGTCTACCTCTCCAATTACTTCTATTTGATCCTTATTATCGCCTCCAATAGCTGCACTTTCCACTCCTGAATATTATTTTTGAACATCATCAATTTTGTTAAGCAATGGACCAATTAATGGTTTTTTTTTTTTTTGACAAGGGACTAATGGTTATATGTAGTGAAATTTTTAATTAAAAAAAAAAATTAATGGTGGTGAAAACTTTTGAGTAAATTTTATTACCTGAAATTCCAACGGCAATTTTCATGGCTTTGGACCTAAATTTTGGGTTGTCCATTATTGACACCTTGATCACTATCTTTTGCTGCATAAACATTTCACACTCAAACATCAAAAATATATATGTAACATTATCACCAACTCTCTAGACCCATTTAGTTATTAAATAATATGGATTACATATATAATGTAAAAAGTAAAAATTTGTGTATATTTAAGACCGGGGGAGTATTTACTAAACCCTGGTTTTGAAGTTAGGATAGAAAGTCATTCATGGTTGTCCCTTATACCTGAAGTTAGTTACGACCAAAATTAAAAGCCTTATGGGAAATTCAATGAATATATTGGACTCGTAAAATTCCCTAAATCGTTTTTCTCTTTATAAAATATTTTCATCATTACTTTTGTTTTCCTTATTATTCTAAGCAATTCAAATTATTGTATTTGAATTACCTTCATTTTTAAATGTGTGTTTGGGTAAAGTAATAATAAATTTTTTTGTAAATAGTTTGGGCCACTTTTATAAATTTTGAAAAGCTTTGGGTCAAATATTAAATTTGAACAATATGGATCAATTTGCAATTTAAAGGAAAAATTTGAACATTTTAGGGACCAATTTGCAATTTTTTAAAAAATAGGGGTAAGTCAGTTTGCAATTTAAAAAACATTATAGAGATTAATTTGAAAATTTTAAAATATGCGCGAGTAAGGAATTTCAAATTCGTAGTTTTTTTTGTGTCATTTGAAATTCCTGAAATTTAACTTGAACAAAAATACTTCATAAATTTTCATCATTTAAATTATTTTCCAAATTAATGATCAAAACAAGAGAATTGCTACTTTTTACTACTTGTACTTACATGATGACTAAAAATATGTTTAACCTATTATTTATAATAAGTAACAAATGCGACTATATTAATTTATTTTTTTGTTGAAAAAGTAATTAGATATGTTAGATTCATTGAATCAAACTACTTAGCAGAGTTAAAATTACTCATTACCTTTGCCATAATGAAGAAGCTTGTTAGGATAAAGAAATTGGAGTGGGAGGGGTTTATGCTTATAGTTATAGTAGTAGTGGGAGGGGCGGTTTATGCTTATACTGCTTGCTTCACAATTCTTGTGTTGTTGATTGCGTTCATTTATTTTCTCTATGTCGGTTTTTCCCAACAACTGGTATCAGAGCTCTTGGTTTGATTCAGGAGGAGGGAGTTCCGCTGTGAAGTTTAGGCTAGAGAAAATTGATGTTTGGCTTATAGAAAATCAAGTCAAGGATGTGTTGATGCAATCAGGGTTACACAAGGTCAGCTTGGAGAGGCGGTGATAATAATACTCGACATCAGTCTGGAGAGGCGGTGCTAAGAATACTCGGGTTACGTCTGAAACAACAACTTATTATGAGGATGCGGAGGTGCTAGTGGAAGTTGAGAATCGGTGGAGTGTTGAGTCATATGGACTTTGGAAGCTCCTATCACATGTGTTTGAAGAAGAAATACTTTTGAATCCCTATAGCTAGTTGAAGGTGGAGTTGTTCATCTTGGTGACGGAAAGCTTGTAAGGTTCAAGGTATGGGTGAGTTTCTTTTAACACAATGCCAGATATTTTCTTGAACTTTGATGCATAGATAGTAGGTAGATATTTGTTAGATAGTTCTACTATTATTGGTTATGCATCTGTTACTAGTGGTGGTTCTCATGTTTTGGTTAAGTTGTGGATCTTCGGGTGGGTACTTGTTAGTGACATGAGTTTAGTTGGACTAGTGAAACAAGGTTTACTAGGTGATGTAACTAAACTGGAATTGTTGGAGCCTAACAATGGCCTGAGGTGGTTTCACAGATGTTTGAAGTTGTTCAAGTGACACATGGGCATCGGTTGACATAGATGCAAGGTGTGTGATGATAGCGTGCGGGCATTGGTTGGCATTGATGCAAGGTACGCGGTTATCTCGATGGCTGATGAACTTCCAGATAAAGCCAACATGGAAGTTGCACCATAAATTTTCATCGAGGTTTCGAGATGAAATTCTTGGGATGGCTTGGTTCCAAGTGAAGAAAAATCTTGGGATGGTTTAGTTTCAAGTGAAGAAAATTCTTGGGATGACTTGGTTCCAAGTGAATAAAATTCTTGGGATGGTTTAGTTCCAAGTGAATAAAATTCTTGGGATGGTTTAGTTCCAAGTGGTGTGTACTTTTTATGGTGGAGTATGATAATTTAATTTGTCGGTATAGACAATGAGAATTATGATTGTCGGTGAAGACAATGATTGTCGGTATAGACAATGGAAGCAGAAGATAATGATTGTCGGTGTAGACAATAAAGATTGAAGACCATTACAATCAAGGTGGAGATTGTTGGGATTGATTGCAATGTAAGTCCCACATTGCTAATGAAGAAAAAGAAGGAGGTTAAAAAAAATAGCTATTGAAAGTCCCACATCGCTTAGAATTGTGAAGCAAGGAGGAAATCAAAGCTATATAATGGACCTAAGTTCTTTGTTTATAATGGCACCAAACATTAACACTTGTAAACACTTTAAGTTTATATTTGTGTCTTTTTGCTTTTCTCTTATGCTCTTGTTTAAGAGTATTTGAGATGTAGTTCAAATATTTACTTTGGAGAGTGTGGGTGTAGTGGGGCATGGGGTGGTTGAGAGTGAAGTTTATGTGTTGTAATAATTTTCACATAGTGTTTATTCTCTGGTTGTCGGTTTTGACAACGGCCGTGGTTTTTTCTCCGATTTGGAGTTTCCACGTTATATTCTTGTGTTGTTGATTGCGTTCATTTATTTTCTCTATGCCGGTTTTTCCCAACAAATCATGAATTTTATATATTTATAGGCATATTCTTTATAGTGGAATAAATCAAATGCGTGGTAGAACCGTAGAAGGTTTTATTTGGCGGTGATGTATGACTTTTTCCTCTAGCTTATATTGTATGAAAGTGCAAATTTATATATTGGTAAGTTAATGTTTTTTTGGTCAACCGTAGAAAAATTGCTTTAGCTCAATAGCAACAGTTATATTCAAGCCGGGGTCATTATCTTAGAAAGTAACGTTTTTGAAAATGTCAATTAATTTGTTGTGAAGGGTATGGTTAAGACACTTATACTCATTTGTTTGCTTTTGCTTTTGATTCCGATTTACGTTGTGTTGTTCAAGCACACATGTTGACTATACTTCTGGGGTCTCAATTGATTGACAATTGATTGAATTTAAAGAACGTACATGATGTATTAAAGTTACAATGTCTTCTAGACCAAAAAAAAAATAAAATTACAATGCCTAGCTCTTTTGTGATCTTTGAGCATTAGGCTCTTTATGCTCTCGCCATCTCAACTAATTGACATCAACGTTTATATTGTATGAAAAAATAGTGTGAAAATAATTCATTGTGTATTGTTGAAAACAAATATAGTTGCACAAATTATAGTAGGTTGAGCATGCTGTTTGTCATATTGCTATATGTACGTATATATGAATCTTAATTTTTCAAATAAAGAAATTAACGAAAGAAAAGAAAAGGGGAATTTTTTTTTTTTTTTAGGTAAACACAATTCATTAGATAGCAGCAAAGAAAAGAGGAATTTTATAGTGAGTAGTTTGAGCAATAGGGTGGCAGACTGCAGGAAAGGTCTTGCAATGGTGAGGGGAAGAGGTATATTTATTATATTCTCTTTATTATTTAGTGTAAGGAGTCTATGATAATCATATATGGACATTTTTTATTAATGGTGGATGATGGAGATGACACGGGATAAATTTGAAACATTAGTCACATGGCATTCTTAAATATGTAGTTAACTAAAAATTTAATTGATATGACTTATTGATGCAAACTGTGGAAATATAAGGAACCAAATATATACTTTTTAAATATACAAGATCAAATTAAAACATAAGAGATAAAATGTGTAATTAAACCATTAATTTACTATGTAACATAACTTCGTAACTTTATAAAAAAAAATAAAAACTACTGTATTATGTACTAATTTGAATTTTTCCCTCTAAAATTGATATTTATAATTCACGTTTATTTATTTATTTTTTGGTATTTAATTTGATTTTTTAATATCCTTGAAGTATGTTCCTCTTAAGGTATCAGGTTCGATTTCCCCTGGTGCCAATTTTGGTGGGCTAAGTCCATACTGAGAAAAAACTTCTGGCTTTAAATGGGGCCCTCCACAAGTGGGCGGTGAGATTGGTCTCCTTGGATTAGTTGGTCCTAGCTAAGGCTGGATACCATGTTTTCAAAAAAAAAAAAAAATTGTTTTTTTAATAACTTAAGAGCATTTGATTATCAATGAATGAATAGATATTGAACTATGTTGACGCCCCTAAACATCCATATTCTATACTCATAGCTTATAATAATAAATATATAAAAATAGGAAGAAAAAAACACGAGGTCTTACCCGGAAAACAAGGAAAATAAAATCAATAATACAAAACCACTCTAAGTAAAACGATAACAAAGAATTGTCATGTTGCAATTAATTCCTATTGAGACATATGGCATTTTACACCCTTTAAACGAGTGTCATATTGTTGACCTGCACTTCGTGCTATTCTCTTAAGCTTCTTTTTCTAATTTACACCCTTTGGTTTTCAAATTCATGTTTTTATAAACAAGAGGGGATTCTCTCCCGTTAACTTTTTCTACAGTGCAATCCTAGTCGTTCCTTTAATTTTTGTGAAGCAGCTTTGATCATGCAATAATTAATTGAATTGGTGGATTACAACATTGGACCCCCTCGAGTGCCATTCCCACCGGAGACAATTCCAACCCTAGAGATACTATATGTAATAGGTAGGGATTGAGGTTTGAACTCCGATACTCCCACTTATTCACTTTTAAAAAGTGAAATTCTAGCCACTAAACTGAATAATTTTTTTTTTTTTAATCAAAACCAACTTTATAATTAAAATTAATCGCATCAAAATGAAGTTTTTGTCCCTCCAATATTGGAACAGATTAGATACAATCATTGATTGATGTAGTCAGCTGCAATCATATCTATGAATCATCTGAACTTGATTATATGTTAAGACAACTATTAGCGCACAAAAAAAAATGCCTCAAAAAAGTCATAAATTCATTAGCCCACAAAAAAAAATGCTTCAAAAAAGTCATAAATTCATTAACCCACAAAAGAAGAAAAAAAAAGGCGGTCTCAAGAGAGAAACACAAAGAGCCCAAAAAAAAAAAACAAAATGCCTCCCATTGAATAGAAAAATTCTTTGTATTCTTTGTTTTTGTTTTGCACTTTTGACTCTTTCTCTAAGTATGGGGACACCATCATTTATCTAAATTGTTTGCCTTTAAAAAAAAAATTCTCCGATTTTCCATTTTCAATTCTTCTTTAATTGTTACTACTGATAAATAAAATATTAAAACGAGACAACAACTTTGCAATTTCTTGATAAAATGATTAAATGAATTGACTTTATTATTGATCAGAAAAAAAAATTAAACGAAATTGATTATAATATTTCAATAAACGGTTATGTATCTCAAAAAACTCAAAATATATATTTTAAAAAAAAAATAAAAATTTAAAGTTAAAAAAAATAAAAATTAGAATTTGCTTTGGGTCTCATTTAGTGTTGGATCGGCCCTGGGTGCTTTGCTTAATAGCCTGGCAAGTCAAGTCGTCGAATAATTTTGCAAATTAACTCTTGGAATTTTGTATTTCTAGGAACTTACTACGGATGCATGCATGAGATTTTTTTTTTTTTGATCAAACATGCATGAGATGTTTGATCACTAAACAACACATCTAATTAATAGGGTGGGAGCCAGAGACAATAGTTGGTTGAAAGCTTTCAAAGCAAACAAAAGTGACAAATTGAGACTGTTTCTTATCCACCCACAGTTTATCTATAACAAAAATTGTATAATTAGTTATTATGGTTAGAATAATTAAATCAGTAAGTGAATGTGCCGTGACTGCAAAGAAATTAAATTAGAAAGTGATAGTCTTGTATTTTATTTTTTCTTGGAAAAAAGTGATAGTCTTGTATTAAAATGGTGATATATATATATATATATATATATATATATATATATATATATATATATATATATATATATATATAGGGGGCTGCTAACTTAGACCTAGTTGGGTCTAAGTTAGCAAGGTGCACCTTTTGAGTTGGACAAAAATATCCATTTTTTTAATTTTTGAAAGAATTGAGCAACAGGGGCATTTCTGTAATTTTACTCAAAAATACACGCGCCCCCCACTTCTTTTTCCCCCCCCAGGACACGTGGCAGCTTCTCATTTGACAAAATCCACGCGCGTGCATCACACGCGCCGACAGGCGCGCGTGGGTGAAGGCTGACGCGGAGAGAGAAACCTTTTTGAAAAGGCAAGGCCACGTGTCACGCTATTATTGGCTGCGTTAATTTTTTTTCATTTTATACTTTAAACTCGATTATTTCATCGTAAATTAATTTTTTATTTTTTATTTTTTATACCAAAATTCATAATTTTTTTTTCTCTACAAATAGAGACTTGGTTCGTTTGATTTGGACACCGAAAAAAAAACGCAATTTTTCACTACTTTAAACTCGATTATTTCGTCGTAAATTAATTTTTTATTTTTTATTTTTTATACCAAAATTCATAATTTTTTTTTCTCTACAAATAGAGACTTGGTTCGTTTGATTTGGACACAGAAAAAAAAACCCAATTTTTCACTACCTTACATCAACTCACTGAAACCATTCTACCAGGAAAATGGTTTCAGAGTACAAATCTCTGAAACCATTCTACAAGCTAAATGGTTTCAGAAGCAAATAACTAATAATCAACTTACTGAAACCATTCTACCAGCAAAATGGTTTCAGATTACAACTCTCTGAAACCATTGTACCAGATAAATGGTTTCAGAAGCAAACACAATTAATAAATTACTCACTGAAACCATTCTACCAGTAAAATGGTTTCAGAATACAACTATGTGCAACCATTCTACAAGCTAAATGGTTTCAGAAGCAAATAGCTAATAATCAACTTACCGAAACCATTCTACCAGCAAAATGGTTTCAGATTACAACTCTCTGAAACCATTGTACCAGATAAATGGTTTCAGAATACAACTATGTGCAATCATTCTACAAGCTAAATGGTTTCAGAAGCAAATAACTAATAATCAACTTACTGAAACCATTCTACCAGCAAAATGGTTTCAGATTACAACTCTCTGAAACCATTCTACCAGATAAATGGTTTCAGAAGCAAACACAATTAATAAATTACTCACTGAAACCATTCTACCAGTAAAATGGTTTCAGAATACAACTATGTGCAACCATTCTACAAGCTAAATGATTTCAGAAGCAAATAACTAATAATCAACTTACTGAAACCATTCTACCAGCAAAATGGTTTCAGATTACAACTCTCTGAAACTATTCTACCATATAAATGGTTTCAGAAGGATTTCGGTGTCCAAATCAAACGAACCAAGTCTCTATTTGTAGGAAGAAAAAAAATTATGAATTTTGGTATAAAAAATAAAAAATAAAAAATTAATTTACGACGAAATAATCGAGTTTAAAGTAGTGAAAAATTGCGTTTTTTTTTCGGTGTCCAAATCAAACGAACCAAGTCTCTATTTGTAGAGAAAAAAAAATTATGAATTTTGGTATAAAAAATAAAAAATAAAAAATTAATTTACGACGAAATAATCGAGTTTAAAGTATAAAATGAAAAAAATCACGCAGACCCATTCATATGCTGACACGTGGCTGCCTTTTTCAAAAGCAAAACTCTCTCAGCTTATAATCTAGTGTGGCGCAGACAGGATGATCTGATAGATCAGGATGATCTGGGCTGTCTGATTGATCAGACAGTCTTAATGAGATCACATCTTGGCTGTCTGATGGAAATCAACGGTCTGTAACCATGGTCCTTCCGTACGCACGCGACACTGGATCCACGTCTATTAATTGTTTAAGAAGGTGGGGCGCGTGTTGTTATTTTTTTATGTAAAATTACAGAAATGCCCCTGTTGCTCTATTCTTTCAAAAATTAAAAGAATGGGTATTTTGGTCCAATTGAAAAGGTGCACCTTGCTAACTTAGACCTAACTAGGGTCTAAGTTAGAAAACCCCATATATATATATATATATATATATATATATATATATATATGCAAGTGTTTATTTATGATGGCAATGACATGTTGGCAAGTGAGTGTGACTGTTAGTAAGGTGTTTTGAGTGAGTCATTATTGAAAGTGATTCATTCGACGTGTCGTGAACTTGTTTAAGTTTAAGGTCATATTATCAATTGAAAAACCAATATAGTTGTTCATTTTCTTGTGACGTTTGGACTAATCTTCATTATTTTTTTGGTACAGAGACTAATCATCATATAGTCTTGAGTTTATTATACCCATTATACGTACTAGCAAAATTGTATTTGCATGAGCCCATCCACGTTTGGCTTTATATTTAAGTTTGTTATTATTAGAATAAAGTACTTTAAAAATATTATAAAATATTTTAAAATGTAAGTAAAATTATTGTACTCTTCATTTAAAATTTATTAAAGCTATTTGTTCCGTGTTTATTTTTAAAAATATTATTATTAAAACGTTCAAATTATTTGAATTTTTATTTAGAAGAAATAAAAAAAAAACTTATTGATAAGTGATAAACATATGTTCAACATATATGATTTTTGTAATAAAAAAAATTAGATAATTATAATTTATGTATCAGTCGCAAATATTTGTCCATTTGTTAATTAATAAACGAGTTCATTGACTTTTTCTTGATATTTAAATAATTGATTAGATTACAAAATATAAAAACAAATGTTTGAGAAAACAAAAATAACCTTATATCAATGCAACAAAAAAAAAAACCTTTAGATTCTGTAAATAAATAAATAATTAAATAAAACTTTATATTAAGTTTATATAGTGTGCAAGTTGTGCAACTCATCCTTATTAATTATAAATTAATATTATAATTATTTATCTATTACATAATTTTTTGTCAAAAGAAAATCTATTACATAATTTTATTTTATAATTTTTATGAGGGCGTATATTTCTATTTATATATTCTTTTTAGTAGTTTTTATCCGAATGTATATTCCTACTCATTAATTATTATTATTATTATTATTATTATTATTATTATTATTACATACTACAAAAAATATGCTGGATAGGGTTTTTTTAGTGGAGGTTACTGTGAACGCCCGCAAATTTTGTGAAAAATTGAATCACGTTAAATAAATGGGTTATTGTCAAAAAAATAATAATAAATGGGTTAAACTCAAGGGGTTGTAGAAAGTAGAAACCCCGGAAATAGGCACAAAAAATTCACAAATAAAAATACTACGCGCTCTAATGTTCCCTCCTTCAACTTTCATGTATCCCTTTTGCATGTCATATCATGAAGACCCATTCTCATAC
Source organism: Trifolium pratense (assembly GCF_020283565.1). NCBI lineage: Eukaryota > Viridiplantae > Streptophyta > Magnoliopsida > Fabales > Fabaceae > Trifolium > Trifolium pratense. Next base: position 71,898,774 of record NC_060060.1, read on the forward strand.
CACTTGATGAAATTAATTTGATATTAATCATAACCCACTTGGGATTGGTCTAGTGGTATTGGCTTGGGTCCTTGGAGTATGCTCCTCTCAATGTCTCAGGTTCGATTCTCCCTGGTGCCAATTTCGGTGTTCTAAGTTCATACACAGCAAAAAAAACTCTGACTTTAAATGGGGCCTCCACAAGTGGGTCGTGAGATTGGTTCCCTTTGATTAGTCGGTCATAGTGCCGGAAACCAAATTTTCAAAAAAATTAATATTAATCATATAAGCTCAACAATATAGATTAAACATATAATATTTCTTTAATGTGGAAGCCAAATAAACATATGAGCATGTATATAAACTAGGATTTACAACATCTTTATTTATCAAGATTATATGATTATAGGAATATACCTGGATAGAAGAATTCACCAGATGACCTAATCATTGGTGTGATATGTAGTCCTGAAATACAAAGCCAATAACAATTTGACTTAAAAGTCAATGGCAACATTTAAAAGTCAAGATAACAATGAGACTTAAAAGTCACCAAGGCAATTTATTTTACCGATAAAAATGAGACTTAAAAGTCACCGAGGCAACATTTAACAATCTCAAGATAATTTACATAGCCAATAACAATTTGACTTAAGTGTCGTCGAGGCAACCATAACCATATCAAAATATCAATGGCACTTAAAGGTCATCGAGCCAAAATTTATTTAACATATCGAGGCTGAAGGAAAATTGCATTTAAAACAGAGTAAAAACGCAGCGGAAATTTAAGATTTTCCTTCGGTGGATCCTTGCGAATGGACATGATCAGGGTTTCGATTATTACCTTTGAAGAACAATTCCTCGATTCTGAATTGATCACAAGAACCGCACGATCGCAGTACCTCTAGCCGGTCCACACGAACAGTTTCCGTTCACCTCTTAGTGCTAGCTTCAAGACGACGGTAGAGGGAGATTTAGTGCGGTTAGGGTTTTAGAGAATTTTAGGGTTACTCTAAAATTCAGATTATGTGTGTAACTCTTGACTGAATTACATAAGGCTCTATTTATAGAGCTTATTATGTTGTCTTCAGGCCAAAGTGGTTATTGGACTTCATAAGCCCAATAACCTACTGTAACTAATCGCACCCCACTAATAAGTCATACTTATTTCTCCCGTCATTAACTGTCCTTATGTGTGTGACCCTGTAGGTTCCTATGACGTTGGCAATAATATTAATCTGAATATTATAAACAGTGAGCGGTATCTAGCAACACATCACTGCTACCCAAGTCACAAGAATGTCACGTGATCTGACAAACCTTTCCGTGATAAAACTCGTGTGTATAATTACCCTTTTACCCTTATGTCTATATTGAACACAAGGCATAGTACGTCACCCTTGTTAAGTTCAATATTGGGCCCATAGACATATCTCCCGTTATGTAGGAGGGGTAAATTCCATCTAGGTCACTCATGTCCCTCAGCATGATTCGTGGAATACCCATCAACCAACCTTATAGTCATCCTGTTACGGATAACTTTGAATGGCGACAAAGTACTACACTCCTACACCTAGGGAACATAGTGGTTTCAGGTCGAAGGGTGGAATACACCACTTATCACTATGAGAATATCTTATGACATTTCATAACATACTATGTAGTATTCTCATGGTGGGTCAATCCGATATAAATATTACTCTTAATATTTATATCTATGTGAAGACTTGATAACTCTTTATCTATGATCCGTGAGATGTGATCATCAGTCTATCAACATAATAGTCTCTACGTTTTGATGTTATCCCAATTCACATTAAAGCTCGACTACGGATGTTTTAAGAATAGTGTTCTCATGTGTAATGGATTCTCACGATTAAGTCACACTTAACGTTCCATTCAATGAACTTACTATTCTAGGGACTCTATTATTATTTAACACGTAAACATAATAAGGAAAAGCCTTTATTTAATAAGTAAATTATCCAATACAAGTATCATGCAATTATAAATAATTGGCCTCTAGGGCTTACACCAACAATCTCCCACTAGCACTAGAGCCAATCAGGCATACTCCTAATACCTATGCCCCTAGTGTGGCCCTCATGCTTCGGCTGAGCAAGAGGCTTTGTAAGTGGATCAGCAGCATTGTCAAGTGTTGGTACTCTGCATATTTTCACATCTCCTCTATCAATTATCTCTCGAATAAGATGATAGCGCCTGAGTATGTGTTTGGACTTTTGGTGAGATCTAGGCTCCTTAGCTTGTGCGATTGCACCATTGTTGTCACAAAATAATTCAATGGGATCCACAATGCTAGGGAATATGCCAAGTTCAGTAATGAACTTCTTTATCCAAACAGCTTCCTTTGCTGCATTTGATGCAGCGATGTACTCAGCTTCGGTTGTAGAATCAGCAACTGTATCTTGCTTTGAACTCTTCCAGCTCACAGCGCCACCATTTATGCAAAACACATAGCCTGATTGCGACCTAAAGTCATCCCTATCTGTTTGGAAGCTAGCATCAGTGTAACCAATTACATTTAGCTCTTCTTGGCCTCCATATATTAGGAATGAGTCTTTAGTCTTCCTTAAGTATTTAAGGATGTTCTTGACAGCCACCCAGTGAGCCTCACCAGGATCAGACTGATAACGGCTTGTTGCGCTTAAGGCATATGAAACATCTGGTCGAGTACATATCATGGCATACATGATAGATCCTATAGCCGATGCATAAGGGATCTTACTCATGCGGTCCCTTTCTTCCTTAGATGAAGGAGACTGTGTCTTTGAAAGACACAGGCCATGTTGCATAGGAATGAATCCTTTCTTGGAATCATGCATATTAAAGCGTCTTAACACTTTATCTATGTATGTACTCTGGCTTAGGCCAAGCAGTTTTTGTGATCTATCTCTATAGATTCTTATTCCTAATATATAGGCTGCTTCACCCAGATCTTTCATAGAAAAGCAATTCCCTAACCAAGTTTTAATTTGTTGCAAGGTAGGGATGTCGTTTCCTATCAGTAATATGTCATCTACATATAATACTAGGAATGCGACTATGCTCCCACTAACCTTCTTGTAAACACAAGGCTCATCTTCATTTTGAATGAATCCGTACTGTTTTACAGTTTCATCAAAACGAAGATTCCAACTTCTGGAAGCTTGCTTCAATCCGTAGATTGATCGCTGTAATTTGCATATCCTTTTGGCTTCTCCTGGAATGCAAAAGCCTTCAGGTTGTGTCATATACACATCCTCAAGGAGACTCCCATTGAGGAAGGCAGTTTTTACATCCATCTGCCAGATTTCATAATCATAGTATGCAGCGATGGCAAGTAAGATCCGAATGGATTTGATCATCGCAACTGGTGAAAAAGTTTCATCATAGTCTACCCCATGAATTTGTTTGAAACCTTTAGCAACCAATCGCGCTTTGTAGGTCTGTACCTTTCCATCCATGTCAGTCTTCTTCTTGAAGACCCACTTGCATCCTATGGGTTTAATCCCATCAGGAGCTTCCACCAAGTTCCAAACTTGATTTGTGTACATGGAATCCATTTCAGATTTCATGGCTTCAAGCCACTTCTCAGATTCAGGGCCAGTAATGGCCTCTTGGTAAGTCACAGGCTCATCTTGATCCATGAGTAATACATCACCTTGTTCCGATATGAGATATCCATATCTTTCAGGTTCTTGACGTATCCTGTTGGACCTACGTGGTTCTTGTGTTACATGAGCAGGGTTCTCTGTCACAACATCTTGTGCATCCTGCTCTTGTTCCTCCATTGGTGTGTCACTACTTTGTGGATCGTGAATTTCTTCAAGATCTACTTTCCTCCCACTGATTCCTTTGGAAATAAAATCCTTTTCTAGGAATACTCCTGTTCGAGCGACAAACACTTTGCCCTCAGAAGGATTGTAGAAGTGATATCCTTTTGTCTCTTTTGGATATCCCACAAAGAAGCACTTGTCAGATTTAGGTTCAAGTTTAGTAGAAATTTGACGTTTTACATAAACTTCGCAACCCCAAATCTTTAAGTAAGACATATGTGGTTTCTTGCCACTCCATATCTCATATGGTGTCTTTTCAACCGTTTTAGAAGGAACACGGTTAAGTGTATAAGCTGCTGTTAATAGAGCATGTCCCCAAAAGGAGTTTGGAAGATCAGCGTGACTCATCATAGACCGCACCATGTCCAACAAGGTTCGGTTTCTTCTCTCAGACACACCATTCCATTGCGGTGTTCCAGGAGGAGTGAGTTGGGATAAGATCCCACACTCTTTTAGATAGTCATCAAATTCTAGGCTTAAATACTCACCTCCTCGATCTGATCGAAGGATTTTGATTTTCTTTCCTAGTTGGTTTTGTACTTCATTTTTAAATTCTTTGAACTTTTCAAAGGATTCCGACTTATGCTTCATTAGGTATACATACCCATATCTGCTGTAGTCATCAGTGAATGTGATGAAGTACTGAAAACCTCCTCTAGCATGTGTGTTCAATGGTCCACATACATCAGTATGTATGAGAGCCAAGAGATCATTTGCCCTTTCACCTTTACCAGTGAATGGGGTCTTTGTCATTTTTCCCAATAAGCAAGATCTGCATGTTTCAAAAGATTCATAATCAAATGAATCCAAAAGCCCATCTTTATGGAGCTTGGAAATGCGTTTCTCATTTATATGGCCTAAACGACAGTGCCAAAGGTATGTAGGATTTAACTCATTAGGTTTAATCCTTTTCGTATCAATGTTATAAATTGGCATTTCAAGATCAAGAATATATAATCCATTACTAATTTGAGCTGTGGCATAAAAGATATCATTTAAATAAATGGAGCAACAATTGTTCTTTATTATAAATGAAAAGCCAAGTTTATCCAAACAAGAAACAGAAATAATATTCCTGCTAATGGCAGGTACATAAAAACAGTTCTCTAACTGTATTATTAAACCAGAAGGTAAAGTCAAATTAAAAACTCCTACAGCTAATGCGGCAACTCTTGCTCCATTTCCCACTCGTAGGTCGACTTCACCTTTAGCCAATCCTCTACTCCTTTGCAGCCCCTGCACATTAGTACAAATGTGAGAACCACATCCGGTATCTAATACCCATGTAGAAGAAGTAGATAAATTAATTTCAATAACAAAGATACCTGCTGAATTGGAGCTCTCTACTCCATTCTTTTTATCTTCCAGGTATTTTGGGCAGTTCCTCTTCCAATGTCCAGTCTTGTTACAGTGGAAGCACCTACCCTCCTTTGCAACTCCCCCAGTGGGCTTCAAAGCTTTAGGGGTAGGTTTGGGTTTGGCAACTTCCTTGCCCTTCCCTTTACCTCCCTTCCCTTTGTTGCCCTTCCCTTTGTTTCCATTGCCAATCATAAGAACATGGTTGGATTTCCCTTTTGTTTTCATGTTCTGCTCAGCCTGCCTCAACATGCCCAGCAGTTGTGGCAAAGTCTTTTCCATGTCCGACATGGTGAAGTTCAGAACAAACTGATTAAAACTCTCCGGCAACGATTGCAGGATCAGATCAGTTGCAAGCTCATTTCCAAGTGGAAATCCCAATTTTTCTAAGTTCCCCACGTACCCAATCATCTTGAGCACATGTGGACTTACTAGAGATCCCTCAGATAGCTTAGCTGAAAACAGGGCTTTGGAAACCTCAAACCTTTCAATCCTGGCTTGCTCTTGGTAGAGCGTCTTCAAGTGTTCGATCATATCGAACGCATTCATGTCCTCATGTTGCTTCTGAAGCTCAGAGGTCATGGTAGCCAGCATTAGGCACTTTGCATCCATGGCATCATCAAGACGCTTCTGATAAGCATCCCTTTGAGCCTTAGGGGCATTAGCCGCAGGTTCATCCTCAGGGTTAGGTTGGGGTTCCTCAATAGCATACAGCTTTTTCTCGTGCATGAGGACTATCCTCAAGTTACGATGCCAATCAAGAAAATTTGTCCCAGACAATTTCTCTTTGTCAAGAATGCTTCGCAAAATGTTGTTCGAAGTATTGGTGTTTGACATGGTGATCTACAATTGTAAAAGTGAAAATATAAGTATTTGAACAATTTTAATACACATTTAATTAGGCCTTTAATTAAACATGTGCTCCCACTATTTTACTCAAAACAAATGACCCTCGACATTTGATTCGGAAAATCCCGTTGGAAGATTTTCTAGTGAGAATGAGATCCATATTTCACTTCGTTTTAAGTCAGCGTTGGGCTGATTACACAAAACTTAGTTATTTAGGTAGGAAACTCCTTTCCAATTGTATCTCATACAACTCTCATATCCTTTCTATTGGGCGAATAACACTTATTCTAATCCATCACATGGAATAACCCAATACTTGCTTCTAAAGTTATATAATCTTATTATATTCTCTTTAGTTAAGTTAGACCCATTAAATAGCGATCGGATAAATAAATTACCTCACCGCAACTTATCAATATTGACTATGCACTTCGCGTTGGCAAAACCTACATTTGTCGATATTGATCTTGAAGGGCGCTATTCGTTGGAAAGCAATAAAACTTAATTAATTCCTTTGAGGGTTTTTATAATTAATTTGATCTCACCTTACCACGGCTTACATACAATGACGTCACTCCATACATAACATGCATCAACATACATAATATAATAAAATGATATGGTTATGGCCCCTAGCGTGATTGTTCCCTCAAGCCAATGAGAGAACCTATGCTATATATAACAAACACCTATACTTCTCCAAGATAGATCTTCATTGCTGTCCTTCCTGTCCTATTTGCTAATCTTATATTACATCACTACAAGAAACTCGTGTTCATACGAGGGAGTGAGATGAGAAAAGAAATTACATCAAGAAAATATAAGAAAGGCACGACACGCAGGCCGTATTTAAATCCCAAATAAAACGAAAAGAAGAACTAAGGCCATAACCATTCATCATGCAACTTTAATAACAATAAACACACAATTTATTATTATTACATTAGTCCAATTAATAAAACACCATGATTGATCACCTTACGCAGAGTTAGCCCGGAAGCTAAATTTCGATGAACACTTCATCATTGAATCCTAATCGCACCAACACTTGATGCTTCAGATATAAACCCTAGCCGTACTCTGCTTTTACAAAATTAATACAGTAATCATTCATCAAAACGTTTCAGGATTTTGTTCACCATAAACGATTGGATATATGATGCTTCACCAGTTATCGGTTCCGAAGCTCACGCTCACAATCATCCATGCTCACGACAATCACTTAAAACTTTCAATGAACAATATGTTCTGTTTATATATAACAACACAACACTTGTATTGTTATAAACCCTAATACAACCGCCATTCATCAAAACGTTTCAGGACTGCTAGTTCTAGATGAACGATTGGATATATGATGCTTCACCATAAACGGTTCCGAAGCTCACGCTCACAATCATCCAAATTAAACGCCAATCACTTAAACATTCGAATGAATGACACGATCAATGTATCACATACACCGATGCGCCGTATCAGAAATATATATCACATATATATTTTAAAACCGATCAATCAAATTTTATTAATCCTTGTTATTATTATTAATACCGATTCAAAACCATATTAATAAAACAGTAATAAACAACAAACCGATTCATGGTTTCACAAGTGGCTCTGATACCACTGAAGGAAAATTGCATTTAAAACAGAGTAAAAACGCAGCGGAAATTTAAGATTTTCCTTCGGTGGATCCTTGCGAATGGACATGATCAGGGTTTCGATTATTACCTTTGAAGAACAATTCCTCGATTCTGAATTGATCACAAGAACCGCACGATCGCAGTACCTCTAGCCGGTCCACACGAACAGTTTCCGTTCACCTCTTAGTGCTAGCTTCAAGACGACGGTAGAGGGAGATTTAGTGCGGTTAGGGTTTTAGAGAATTTTAGGGTTACTCTAAAATTCAGATTATGTGTGTAACTCTTGACTGAATTACATAAGGCTCTATTTATAGAGCTTATTATGTTGTCTTCAGGCCAAAGTGGTTATTGGACTTCATAAGCCCAATAACCTACTGTAACTAATCGCACCCCACTAATAAGTCATACTTATTTCTCCCGTCATTAACTGTCCTTATGTGTGTGACCCTGTAGGTTCCTATGACGTTGGCAATAATATTAATCTCAATATTATAAACAGTGAGCGGTATCTAGCAACACATCACTGCTACCCAAGTCACAAGAATGTCACGTGATCTGACAAACCTTTCCGTGATAAAACTCGTGTGTATAATTACCCTTTTACCCTTATGTCTATATTGAACACAAGGCATAGTACGTCACCCTTGTTAAGTTCAATATTGGGCCCATAGACATATCTCCCGTTATGTAGGAGGGGTAAATTCCATCTAGGTCACTCATGTCCCTCAGCATGATTCGTGGAATACCCATCAACCAACCTTATAGTCATCCTGTTACGGATAACTTTGAATGGCGACAAAGTACTACACTCCTACACCTAGGGAACATAGTGGTTTCAGGTCGAAGGGTGGAATACACCACTTATCACTATGAGAATATCTTATGACATTTCATAACATACTATGTAGTATTCTCATGGTGGGTCAATCCGATATAAATATTACTCTTAATATTTATATCTATGTGAAGACTTGATAACTCTTTATCTATGATCCGTGAGATGTGATCATCAGTCTATCAACATAATAGTCTCTACGTTTTGATGTTATCCCAATTCACATTAAAGCTCGACTACGGATGTTTTAAGAATAGTGTTCTCATGTGTAATGGATTCTCACGATTAAGTCACACTTAACGTTCCATTCAATGAACTTACTATTCTAGGGACTCTATTATTATTTAACACGTAAACATAATAAGGAAAAGCCTTTATTTAATAAGTAAATTATCCAATACAAGTATCATGCAATTATAAATAATTGGCCTCTAGGGCTTACACCAACAGAGGCAATATTTAACTATCTCAAAAAATATTGGACCTTAACGCTCATTGAGGCAGCATTAACCATCCTAATATTTATTTACCAATAACAATGGCACATTAAAGTTATCGAGCCAACAACCATCTCAAAATAATTTACATAGGCAATACCAATTGGACTTAAGCATCGTCGAGACAACCATAACCAGATCAAAATAGCAATTTACATAAAGGTCATCGAAAACCAACATTTAACCATCCCAATGTTTATTGGACATATCGAAGAACCATCTAACCATCTTAGAATTTGTTGGACTTTAACGGTCATCGAGGAAACATATAACCATCCCCAATTTATTTTACCGATAACAATGAGACTTAAGGCAACACTTAACCATCCCAAGATATATAATTTACATAGCCAATAGCAATTTGACTTAAGTGTCGTCGATGCAACCATAACCATATCAAAATATCAATAGCACTTAAAGGTCAACGAGCCAACATTTATTGAACATATCGAGATAACATTTAACCATCTCAGAAAATATTGGACCTTAACAGTCATCGAGACAACACTAACCATCCTAATATTTATTTACCAATAACAATGGCACATAAAGTCATTGAGCCAACACGAAACCATTTCAAGATAATTTACATAAGCAATACCAATTGCCAATTGGACTTAAGCATAGTCAAGTCAACAATAACCATATCAAAATAGCAATTGTACTCAAAGGGCATCGAACCAACATTTAACCATCCCAATAATTATTGGACATATCGAGGAACCATCTAACCATCTTAGAATTTGTTGGCCTTTAACGGTCATCGAGGAAACAAATAACCATCCCCAATTTATTTTACCGATAACAATGGGACTTAAAAGTCACCGAGGCAACATTTAACTATCTCACGATAATTTACATAGCCAATAGCAATTTCACTTAAGCGTTATCGAGGCAACGATAACTATATCAAAATATCAATGACACTTAATGTCATCAAGCCAACATTAATTGAACATATTTAGACAACATATAACCATCTCAGAAATTATTGGACCTTCAAGGCAATATATAACCATCCCAAAATTTATTTACCAAAAACAATGGCACTTAAAAGTCTTCGAGACACCATTTAACCATCTCAAGATAATTTACATAGTCAGTAGCAATTGCACAGGGGTGTACATGGATTGGGCAAATCCGGTCAACCCGGTCAAACTCACCCAATCAAACCCAAAAAAGTGGGTTGGGTCGGGCAATTAGGTGGATATGGATTTCAAAAGTGAAAAACCCATTAAAAAAATCGGGTTCCAGGTAAAACCGGACCCAGCCCAAAAAACCCACTGACCCACCAGTGTATGTTTTCTTCAAATATTTTATATAAAAATAATAAAAGTTTTGTCATTTAATCGTTAAATATTTTTATAGTGAAAATAAGTTATACTACTTTTTAAGAAAATAAAAAGATTGAATAATTTTTATAAACAAATATGATAATTCATTGCACTGTTTTAAAAAAAATAATAAAAAGATTCGATAATTTTTATAAATAAATATGATAATTCATTGCACTATTTTTAAAAGTGAAATAAAGTTACGATATTTTTCAAGAAAATACAATGGGTGAGTTATTTAACTTATTTTTATGGAAAAATATGATGATTCTTCATTTAGATATTTAATATTAAAAAAATAGAAAAAATAATTTGGGTAATCCACGACCCATCCCAATCCAACCCGAAAATTAGTGGATTTACCCAACCCGACCCAATGTTGTAACGGGGGGTTATTTTACTTGACCCAATCCGGAATACCCTGTGTAGTTCGAGTTTTGGTTTTGGCTAAACCCAACCGAAACCGGCCCACGTAACCCTCGAGAAAACATAAAACCATCTCAATTAGACTTATGGGTCATTGAGGCAACATTTAACCATTTCAAAATTTATTGGACATATCGAGAAAATATTTAACCATCTCAATATGATTTACATAGCCAATAGCAATTGAACTTGAGCGTCGTCGAGGGAACCATAACCATATCAAAATATCAATTACACTAAAGGTCGTTGAGACAATATTTATTGAACATATAATGGAAGCAACATTTAACCATCTTAGAAATTATTGGACTTTAACGGTTGGTGAGGCAACATATAATCGTCCCAAAATTTATTTACCCATAACAATGGCACTTAAAAGTCGCAACATTTAACCATCTCAAGATAACTTACATAGTCAATAGCAATTGCACATAACCGTCATTGAGAAAACATACAATCATCTCAAAATAACAATTAAACTTATGCGTCATCGGACAACATTTAACCAATTCAAAATTTATTGGACATATCGAGAAAACATTTAACCATCTCAAAATGTATCCAACTTTAAGGGTCATCAAAACAAAATATAACAATCTCAAACTTAATAGGTCATCGAGAAAACATTTAACCATCTCTAAATTATATAGCCGGTAACAATTAGACTTAAACGTCATCGGGGCAATATATAACCACATCAAAATAACTTATATATCCAAGAACAATTGAATTAAGCTTCATCGAGGGCATGTATGACCATCTCATAATAGCATATTATAGCAATTGGACTTAAGAGTCATCATGGCAAAATTTGATCATCTCAAAAGTTATATAGTCTATAGGAATTGGACTTAAAGGATCATCGACGCAACTTTTAAACCATCTCAAAACTTATATAGCCAACAATTGGACCATAACATCTTCAAATCTGTCAATTTTAAAACTCAGTTGTATTCTTAGTTTCACAAGCCTGTATAAGCTACACATACATTACTAGTTCACTCAATCTTCGGGGTAACTTTCATATTCTATTATCAACGCAGGGTCCAATGTTCAAGATTTTTTTTGTGAACACAGCAAAAATATATTAATAGACTAGACACGGCTAACAAAGATGCAAAGACATAGGCTAAAAAGCCTTTGCCCAGTACAAATAAGAAACATAACTAACAAGGCACTAAGTGCCACCCGTTACCACAAACTGCTAAACCAAAAGGAAGAAAATAGCCAAAGCTACACAACTACTAAGCCACCTAATAGAAGGATAATATTGTTGTTTTGTAATTGTTCAAACCTAGTTTAGAAGTTAGTTTCATTTCAAGTTAGTTGGTTGTAACTAACTTGTTAGTTAGTAGTTGGTTAGTTGGTTACTTGTCTATCAAGTTAACCACCTATCTTTGTTTGCTATAAGTAGGAGTTAGAATAAAGTGTAGAATCACTCCTTGTAAACCATTTCACAATATTCACTAATCAATAAGAATCTCTTTTCTTTCTCCTAAATCTCCTTCCTCTTCTTCAATAACACAAAGTGTGTGCTTGTTCTCCAACAAATTGGTATCTAGAGCCTTTTGGTTCATTGTGTAGCATCACAAGATTCAGGTTCTTGGGTAAGATTGTCAACATTCAGAGGCAATGGCAAGTGGCAATGGTGGTTTACCCAATAATCTTCCAATTCTTCATGGAAAGTGATGACGGATCGTCACACTCTCTAATCCAGGCCCATTTTAGCAACATTAAATGCTTTTTAGTAGGTTTTTAACAATAAATATAAGAGAAATCTAATCATAAGCTTGATTACTTGTTTTGCAAGAAAACAGGAAAAATTGCAGGAAATTGCTGAGTTTCACTACGCTGGGGGCGTAGCCCATCACGCGCGGCGTAGCACTTGATCACGCGCGGCGTGAAGATGGCAGAGTTGAAGATCAGAGGCCTCTGAGTTGATCACGCGCCGCGTGATACCGTTACACGCGCGGCGTCGTTGAAGAAATTGCAACCACGCGCGGCGTAATAGATCTGGCGCGCGGCGTGGTTGCGTTCAGTATATATGGTTTCTGCATAATTCTGTTAAAGGGTTGGAAAATTCTGCAATATTCATCCATTCTCTGATTTTGGAAGCATCAAGATCCAGATCAAGGACTTCAAAGGATAGCTCCGAGCACCACAATAGCATGGATCATCAAGCCATGAAGTTGAAGCGAGGACGCGAAGCAAGCAACATGAGGAGCTGAGCTTCTTTTGGAGGTAGGATCTAGGATAATCTAGAATGTAGATGAATTATTTGTAATCTGCTATATGTAAGAATGTACTCTGTTCATGGTGTTGATTCAATGCAATTCTATGTTTAATGCTTTATAATCCTTCATTAGTGTTGTAATGATTTCGAGTTAAGTCACGTGCGAGAGTATTGATTTAATTTCTGAACTGAATTGCATTGAGCACTCGAGTGTTTCCGGTCGAGAGATTGAGACATAGAGTGTAGCGAACGATCGACGTGCTTTCATATCATTCGTTGTAGGTAGCTTCCGCCCGAGAGATCGGGGGAGTATCGACAACGAATAGAGTGGATTTTGACAAGAGATTGCGATTCACTAATTTGTTGATCTAGTTGTGAACACTTGAGTAGATTCCTATGATATAGTAGATTGCATGTGGTTTAGCTATAGACTAGGTGATTCCGATGATTCTACCTCGCTTTTCCATTATATCAAAGCACGTTTTCTAACAATTCATCACTCAACATACCCCCAATTTATGTGTATTTCTTGCATAATGTTTATGAACACTATTAGACTAGTTTAATCACACAATCCCTGTGGATCGATATTTTTATTACTACATGGTAATTCGTTCAAGGCGATAGTGTTCATATTTTCTGTGTTTTCCTTATTTTTCTGTTTTATATTTTTCTCCCGGAGCGTTCTACTTGTGTGTTTCTTTGTGCATGCGGAGAACAGGTCCCACGGAGCTACATTTCGATCCCGAAATTGAAAGGACAGCTCGCGCAATTCGGAAGGCAACAAGGGAAGCCCAAGCTTCAAGAGGAACAGCTTTGCCAAGGGATACACCGGACTGTCAAGGACAGACTTCAGCCACAATGGAAGAAGAGCAGGTTCCACCGGTTCCTCAACCGCCAAAGCGTACCCTTGGTGATTATGGGAGAAGAGACAATGACGCGTTGGCAAATCAAGGGTTTCAGCCGGCGAATCCTGTCTCATTCGACATCAAGAACACGGTCCTCTCCGCCCTAAAAGAAAATCCGTATTCAGGATCGGAAGCTCAATGCCCGAACCTACACTTGTCTCACTTCTATGAAGCTTGCGACTATACCGATCCACCGGGGGTGAGCGAATCGGACAAAAGACTGAGGTTATTCAAGCATTCTCTCACCGGCCGTGCTAAAGATTGGTTGGATACGATACCAGCCGGAACTATTGAGACTTGGAGACAATTGGAGCGGAAGTTCTTAGATCGTTACTTTCCAATTCACAAGTTTCTAGAAAGAAGGGCTGAAATTAGCAACTTCGAACAAGCGGATGGTGAAACGTTGTATGATGCTTGGGAGAGGTTCAAGGTTTGTCTTAAAAGGTGTCCGAATCACGGTTTCGATGGTCACAATCAGATGCAAATGTTTACCCAAGGTTTGAGGGCTCAAACGCGAATGATACTTGACGCATCAGCCGGTGGTTCGTTGAAGAACCGTGACGAAACTGAGGCAAGAGAGTTGGTGGAAAGCATGGCTCAAAACGAGTATAGAGCTACTAATGATAGAGGAGCCAAAAAGAAAGGCGGAGTGTTGGAATTGGATACTCAAACAGCACTGTTAGCACAGCAAAAGCTTATGACTAGTCAAATGGAAGCAATGATGAAGCTGCTGTCCAATCCACAAGTTCAATCTTCTCCAATAGGTAAAATTGACAATGTGCACTATGATTTTTGTTTGCAGGACCACCCAAATGGCGGATGCTTCCCGGAGGGTTCAGAGGAGGCTCGCTACTTAGCCAATTTCCGGAAGCCGTACAACAACAATAACAACGGGTCCGGGTGGGGGAACGGTATGCAAGGTCAAGGTGCACCGCAACAGCAGCAAAGGCCTCCATCAAGGATGGAAGAAACTCTAAATCAGTTCATGCTCATGACTCAAAGCAACTTTGAAGCTATGAAATCGAGTCAAGCAACCTATAAGAAGAACCATGAAGCTTCTATCAAGAATTTGGAAGTGCAAATGGGTCAGCTGTCAAGACAGTTTTCAATGTTACAAAATCAAGGAGGGTTCGGTGGAAACACTCATGATAATCCGAAAAATAAGACTTGCAATGGAATCACTTTGAGGAGCAGAGAGATACCGGAAAGGCCAGCTGTGGAGAAGCCCTTGAAAAAGAAGGTCAATGAGGGAGAGGTTGAAAATAAGCAAGAAGTTGTAGTTGAAAATGAGAGACATGAGGGAGAAGTAGAAAATGAAAATATGTCTAAGGAAGTGGAGATTAGTGAGGATGAGAAAGAAGAAGTTGAAAAACAGAGGGAGATAAAAGAAAAAGAGAGTAAGAAAGTTGAGAAAGGTAAGGGAATTGATGAATCACCATATGCTAAGATGCCTTACCCTAGGAGAAAGAAAGTTAAGAATCTTGAGCGAGAGAAGGAGTTCAAGAAGTTCATGAAAGTGTTGAACAAGCTTGAGATGGCTATACCTTTAGTTGAGGCATTGGAGCAAATGCCAAGTTATGCAAAGTTTTTGAAGGAGCTGCTTACAAAGAAAAGAAAACCATTAGATGATGAAATGGTAAGTATGACGGAAGAGTGCAGCGCCCTCATTCAACGGAAGCTACCTCAGAAAAAGAAAGATCCGGGGAGCTTTACAATTCCATGTTCCATTGGAACTCTCACTATTGAAAAAGCTTTGTGTGATTTGGGTGCTAGCATAAATCTGATGCCGTTATCAATGATGAAGAAGATACCGGGAGCGGTAGCAAAGCCGACAAAGATGAGTCTCTCTTTGGCGGATAGATCGATTGTGCACCCGGAAGGTATTCTCCATGATGTGTTGGTTAGAGTTGCTGGATTTGTGTTTCCCGCAGATTTTGTGGTCTTGGACATAGAGGAAACTAGGGAGTGGGAGCCGTTACTCCTTGGTAGACCCTTCTTAGCAACTAGCCGTGCCCTAATCGATGTAGAGATGGGTGAACTCATGCTAAGGACCGATGATCAGCAGGTTACATTCAATGTCTTTGATAAGATGGAGTGTGATGATGGAGACCCACAATGTTTTAAAATCCAGGTTTATGATCATATTGTTAAAGATGCTCTTAAGTTACCTTGGAATGCACACTACTTGCCACATGGTGGCACTTCTTCTCCATAACCCCTAGGGGTATGGAACGTCAAGCATCGGGACGTTAAACAAGCGCTGGTTGGGAGGCAACCCAACAGTTTCTAATGTTTTAGTTGTTTTGTTTTTGAAGTATGTAGGTAGGTGTGCAGCAGAAGCAAGGACGGAAGCAAAACAGGGCAAAAACATAGCTCTACTACGCCGGGGGCGCAGTGCAATTGCGCGTGGCGTGATCCTTCAGCACAGAGGAAGGAGCTTCTTTGATTACACTACGCGCGGCGTGGGAGTGTATCACGCGTGCGTAAAGCCTGGAGAAAGAATGACTCTTTGACTAGTGATTACGCGCCGCGTGATGGTGATTACGCGCGGCGTGGCCTTTTTGAAAGAAGTTCTTGACCGTTACAGTTCGTACTACGCGCGGCATCACAGGGGTCACGCGTGGCGTGGCTGCACAGGAAAGCGTGTAAAATTTGAATTTCTTCATCTTCTCAACCACTCCATCCGTCCCATCATCAATTCACACGGTCTCCCACACGAAAAACTCCATTGTTAACCCATTTTCACTCTTCAAACCTCTCCAATTTCACTTCTAATCACCTTCAATCATCCCATTCCTTCACATTCACATACCACCCATATCACCCACTCCTAATTCCACTCCAAATCCCTCATTTCACCACTTTCCCAAATTAACCCATTTCAATCTTCACATTATCAACATGTTGACATGGCTTACCGGAAAGGGGAAGAAGAAGAGTGATGCTAATCCAACACAGGAGCCACCAAAGAAACCAAGGACGAAGATGAGTGCCAGCAAGGGCCAATCTTCGCGGTCCGCTCAAGCATCTCCTCCTCGCCGGAGCAATGTTACTCGACAGCAGGTCCACCATCACTTTATCAGTGAAGTTCATGAGAAAAGGTACACACAAATTTGAATCTTTACTATTAATCAAGAGAAGGGTTTCGGTGAGGATTTGCTAAAGGGTGTTGCTGAGATAGGAAATGAGATCAAGTCTAGGGGATGAGAGAAATTTAATAAGTTGATGATTAAAGATGAAGTTAATCCTGGCAATCAGATGTGGGCTAGGGAGTTCTTTGCAAATGCCTATTTACCGGATCAACCAATGTTTCCGGAATATACTTCTGTGGTTAGGGGTGTTAAGGTGAGTTATTCTTTTGAAACTATAAATAATCTGCTTGGTTGTGCTGCGGGAGGTGTGTGTGAATTCTTGCGTGATAGAGAGGGGATCGACAAGAGTGGTATCGAAGTTAGGGAGGAACTGAAGAGTATAGTGTGTCGACCGGGAGCAATGTGGCTAGCTCACTCACCGACTTCTCTCCCTAGAAGGTTGAGCTTAACAAATTTTAATCCCGTTCACCGAGCTTGGGGTGAATTTTGGTTGAAGAATGTGAGGGTTGTTGGTAACAATTCAGAGATTCAGCTTGATAATGCTTACGCGGTCCGATTGTTGGTTGAAGGGAAGTATATTAATCTCGGGTATTGGTTACAAAAAGATCTTCATGAGATAGCCAATCATCCGAATCCTACTTTTACTTTGGGACATTGTAATCTCATCGCTGCTTTGTGTAGAGCGAATAATGTTCCAATGAATGTGCAAGAAGGTGATCTTCATCCGGTTCATCCTTTGTCATTATCTTACTTCATAAAAAAGTTTGAGAGAGGCCCTATTGTGCCCCGAGGTGAGGGGAATGCTGCAAGGGAGGAAGCCTTGAGGGAAGAAGAAGAGATTAATCGGTTTGAAGAGGGTAATCATCCGGATCAACAGGGGGATCCGGTACATGAGTCTCACGATATACCAGATCAGGACCCTCCTCTTTATTCTCATGATGTCAATCAGCTTGCTTCGATGTTGCATCAGATGGAGATTTCTCAATACTCCGGGCTGCCGAATCTTTACTTTGATACCGCCTCTTCCATGTACACCGAGGCGATGACTTACCGGTCTACTTTCCCTCCTCCCACTTTCAGGACTTTGTATCCCGTGGATGCTGATTGGGAGGCACATCAGGCGAGGGAGCTGACTTCATTCCAGGCTAGACAAGCTTACAATTCGGGTCTGAGAACTTCTGAGTTGGCGGAGATCGAGAGGCGCCGCCGGGTTGAGCAGGATGAGGCAGCTGCCATGGAGAGGGAAATGTTGGATGTGGACGGGCTGAATCTGAACTTGAATAGCCCTTTCACAAACTACTTCACTGGCCAGCCGGATGACACCGTTTGACGTCTTTGGTTATGATTTTTCTGCTGCTGCTACTCTACTACTCTATCTTTACTTTTACTTTCGTTTACTTTACTTTCGTTGGTTTGTAATAATAATTTGATGTTGCTTGGATATTGGCTGGATGTTTTATTTGTGTACTCTGAATTTGAATCTTCTTTTGTTTGATTGTGGAATGGTTTTTACTTTTAGAGTCTGTTTCAATACTTTGGCATGTTCCTTCTTGTTACTTGAGTATCAATTGCTTGATTTTCTCCGTATGTGATATGTGAAACTTGCAGTGCAATAGCTTGTTGCACTCATGTGATCAAGAGGCAAAGGAAGGGAACGCACACTTTTTGACCGGTTCTTTGATTCGACCCAACCGAGAGGTATTGAGCCAAACACTCATTTTCCTTCTATGTGTGATATCCACTCATGTATTGTCTCTCGATTTTGCTTGTCGTCTTTTTATTTGATTGGTACTTTTGTAGCACACACGAGGCATGTTCCTTGGTACCTTTGAGCCTTTCAATCCACCCTTACATATAATTATCCTTTGCTTAACCAATTTGAGCTGAAAAAGAAATTGTTATTTGTGCAACCTTAAGAAAATTTTTGATGAAAAAAAGGAATGACTTTCTTGGAGGTTAGGCACCTAATTAGTGGTTGATGCGCATTGCTCACCACTAAGTTTGGGGTTGCTCTTTGAAATTAGCAACAAATAAAGTTTGGGGTGAGGGTACTAGAGAACTTACAAAAGTTTTTTTGAGAAAAATTTTCAAAGATTACAAGGCTTTATGTGGAAGAAAGATAAGAAAAAAAAAAAAAAAAAGGAAATGAATATGTTGAAAAAGAGAAAAGAAGTACTAAAAGAAGTGATAGCCTTGAGTTCAAAAAGAATTGCAAAACTTTGTGATGATTTAACAATGTTCTCTAGTCCACTATGTTTCAAAAGAATAAGGGTTAGCTTATGGAAATGTTCTTTGACCAATAGGGGGATCTAACTCCAAGTTTTTCTACTACTTATCCAAAAATGTCACCATCCACCCTAGCCAAGCCACGTTATAACCCTAAAAGACCTCTAATGTGTGTGCACAAAGTGAACCGAATGAATTCTTAGACTCCTTGCAAAATTATTGTTGACTTGCATTGATGTGTTGATTTGAGTGAAGTACCAAAAACTGGAGAGTGCATGTAAGTAGTGTGATGTGATCATAGAGCCGTGGTTGAAAAGTGTGAACTACTTGAAAATGTCTTGCGGGAACGATTGTGCGATTGAGCATTGTTTGCAGGTGGATCATTGATCATTAGGTGGGTCTCACGTATGTATGATTCAAGTGAATTTAAGGAAAATGCCAAGGTCTTGACACAAAAGCTTGAGGTAAAAGTTGTTTCCTTGAGGACAAGGAAAGGTTTAAGTTTGGGGTTGTGATGACGGATCGTCACACTCTCTAATCCAGGCCCATTTTAGCAACATTAAATGCTTTTTAGTAGGTTTTTAACAATAAATATAAGAGAAATCTAATCATAAGCTTGATTACTTGTTTTGCAAGAAAACAGGAAAAATTGCAGGAAATTGCTGAGTTTCACTACGCTGGGGGCGTAGCCCATCACGCGCGGCGTAGCACTTGATCACGCGCGGCGTGAAGATGGCAGAGTTGAAGATCAGAGGCCTCTGAGTTGATCACGCGCCGCGTGATACCGTTACACGCGCGGCGTCGTTGAAGAAATTGCAACCACGCGCGGCGTAATAGATCTGGCGCGCGGCGTGGTTGCGTTCAGTATATATGGTTTCTGCATAATTCTGTTAAAGGGTTGGAAAATTCTGCAATATTCATCCATTCTCTGATTTTGGAAGCATCAAGATCCAGATCAAGGACTTCAAAGGATAGCTCCGAGCACCTCAATAGCATGGATCATCAAGCCATGAAGTTGAAGCGAGGACGCGAAGCAAGCAACATGAGGAGCTGAGCTTCTTTTGGAGGTAGGATCTAGGATAATCTAGAATGTAGATGAATTATTTGTAATCTGCTATATGTAAGAATGTACTCTGTTCATGGTGTTGATTCAATGCAATTCTATGTTTAATGCTTTATAATCCTTCATTAGTGTTGTAATGATTTCGAGTTAAGTCACGTGCGAGAGTATTGATTTAATTTCTGAACTGAATTGCATTGAGCACTCGAGTGTTTCCGGTCGAGAGATTGAGACATAGAGTGTAGCGAACGATCGACGCGCTTTCATATCATTCGTTGTAGGTAGCTTCCGCCCGAGAGATCGGGGGAGTATCGACAACGAATAGAGTGGATTTTGACAAGAGATTGCGATTCACTAATTTGTTGATCTAGTTGTGAACACTTGAGTAGATTCCTATGATATAGTAGATTGCATGTGGTTTAGCTATAGACTAGGTGATTCCGATGATTCTACCTCGCTTTTCCATTATATCAAAGCACGTTTTCTAACAATTCATCACTCAACATACCCCCAATTTATGTGTATTTCTTGCATAATGTAACATCCCGAATTTTTATCCAAGATATTAGTTAGAATTTTGCTTAATTATAAAACGTACAATTATTTTTCTTTCTTTTCATAAAATAAAATAGTTACAAAAGAGATTGAAATCAAATTTATTGAAATATAAACTTAATAAAAATGATCAATAGTTTGAAAATTCCAGCGGAAGAAAATACAACAGCAAATTATTTATTACATAAAAATTCTCAAATTTACAAAACCCAATTTTCCCCGTACGTACGCGCTTCAAGCATCACATTCAAACATGCCTTTCTCCTTGAGTACCTAAAATGTTGGTTGTAAGGGTCAATTTCCTGGTCCACATTGAATCATACTCACCACAAGAAAATGTTACAAAATAATAACAAAACACTTCACCTTATCGAAAATATAATTATTAGTTGATTATAAAAACTTGGGTAAATAGTGTCATACCCCCCTGCAAAATAGGCGAGTTTTGCGTTACCCCCCTGCAAAATATTTTTTTGAGATTACCCCCCTGCAATGTCAAGATTCCTTGCGTTACCCCCCTGGCTCAACAAGTGGGCATATGACATGGACGAATCTTGACGTGGCATGACACGTGGAAATTAATTTATTTTTTATTTATTTTTAATTGCCAACTCAGTAATTATTTATTTTTTAATTAAAAAAAATGAAAAAAACTTTTTTTTTTTAAAGGAAATTTTTTTTTTACGGTAACTTTTTTTTTTAAAGAAATCTTTTTTTTTTTAAAGAAACTTTTTTTTTTAAAGAAATTTTTTTATTTAAAGAAACTTTTTTTTTTTCGTTCCGTTCATATGCAGCGATTGTTCTTCGTTTTCAATTTCAATTTGGGGTTAGGGCAAAGCGATTGTTCTTGCGTTACTATGTGATTGCAGTTTTTTTTTTTTGGTTACTCTATTATTATTATTATTATTATTATTATTAGTTTTTTGGTTACTATTATTATTATTATTAGTTTTTTTTTTTCATCTTCGTTTTTTTTTTGGTTACTCTATTATTAGTTATTATATATATATAAGAATTTTTTATATATATATATATAATAACAACTTTTAGTAAAAAAAAAAAAAAACTTTCTTTTAAGTAAGTTCATAAAAATATAACAACTTTTAAGTTTTTTTTTCATTTTTTTAATTAAAAACTCACATTAATTAATGAGTTGGCAATTAAAAATAAATAAAAAATAAATTAATTTCCACGTGTCATGCCACGTCAAGATTCTTCCATGTCATATGCCCACTTGTTGAGCCAGGGGGGTAACGCAAGGAATCTTGACATTGCAGGGGGTAATCTCAAAAAAATATTTTGCAGGGGGTAACGCAAAACTCGCCTATTTTGCAGGGGGGTATGACACTATTTACCCTAAAAACTTTTGGGTGATAAGAGTACAATATAGAATAGAAGTTCTGATACAAAGAGTAACACATTTCAACACAAATCACAAGTTAAATGATCAGCCAAATATATAAAAAGAGAAGCGGCAACCTGTTTTGCTACGTACGTCCAATATATTTTTTTTTCTTTCTCACCTTCCATTAACATTAGTTCTTTTATGATCAATTATTTCCTATTGTTAATTTTCTTCCTCTCTATATGAAATGCAATGCAACCTAAACCACCCTATATGAGATACTAATGATCCGGATAATAAGTCTCATACCAATGAGAAAAACCAGCCACACAGGCTAAAAGTAAACCAGCCACACAGGCTAAAAGTAAAACCAGCCACAAAGGCTCAAGCCACACAGGCTAAAAATAAACAAGCCACACAGGCTAAAAGTAAACCAAGCCACAAAGGCTACCTATAGAAACTCTGCTATACACATCCTATATGATGTATGAACTCCACTTCCTTAACAAGACCAACCTGATCCCCGACATACTTAATCCTCCCTATACTTTTATTTACATCCCTTGATTTATATTTTTCAAATCACACCCATCATCTAATATTCATAGGCAATAAAGAATAGAATGAGACCAACATCTTTAACCATAAGAAGTAAATAAGAAATTAACAACCATGTACATATACGCAGCATATAGAAGCAAATATATAAAATTATTCCAATTACAAGAAAGCATATATATATATATACAAAACGAACATGAATTTATTTATGTTTATAGAGTTACTTTTTTTGGTTTATTTTAAGTGACAAAGGTTCTACTATTATCTCACAACATAACCCTATGTAGCATGAATGTGTGGGGAAAAAGCCCTTACCTTAGGCACTTTCATTCCAAACACAATAATAGACTAAATTCGCAGCTACAATGCATACACTATATCTCACGCTCCAAAGTTTGTTTCGACGATCCGGCGGTTAACGACGACACAATCACAATTTTATGATGGCAGGTGCAAATAGAATTAGAGGAGAATGAGACTTATAACAAAACTTGATGATCACTTGAATAAGTTCCTCATACTAATAAGGACCGTAAAATGTTTCTAGGCTAGGTAAGTGTTTGTGTTGCTTCACTGACTTTGAGGAAATGAAAATATACTTGAGAGGTGGCTTAGAACATAGTATAATATTCTTGTGTGTACGTTGAGAGATGATCATAATTTTGGTCAAATAAATAATTGGGTATTAGCATGATCTGGATCGTTCAAGGCTGATACAATAAGGCACAAGATTATGGAGTAATAATGGTTATTCATGGCTTGTTATTGGCATTGAAGACAATTAAAGGGAATTATCTCCTCATTTTTATTCAGACCAAAATGTTAGGAATTAACTGAGATATGTTAGGCGCATTGAACGAAACGTGAGAGCGGGAGAGAGAGATCATCATGCGTATACATCATATAAACACAATTAATTAACATCATGACAAATAAATCATCTTCTTTTTAGTAAATAAAAATAGTTATTAATGAGGTAAGAATAAATAAATAAATTGATAGAATTACTAAAATATTGGGTCGTTACACATAATGTTTATGAACACTATTAGACTAGTTTAATCACACAATCCCTGTGGATCGATATTTTTATTACTACGTGGTAATTCGTTCACTTGCGAAAATTATCCATCAGAAAGAATTGGGAACGATGGAACAAGCAAATGAAATCTTTGTTTGGATTTCAAGATACACTAGATGTGGTGATTAATGGTGTTGCAGCATTACCTGCAAATGCAAATGCAGAGGCAAGAAACAATCACAAAGATTTGAAGAAGAAAGATTGCAAGGCAATGTATGCAATTCAGGCTGCACTGAATTCAGCAAATTTTGATAAGATCTCTCATGCTGAAACATCCAAAGAAGCATGGGATATCTTGGTGAAGTATTATGATGGTGGAGAAAAGGTGAAAGCTGTGAAACTACAATCACTGAGGAGGCAGTATGAATTACTGCAAATGGACAACAATGAATCGATTGGATCTTATGCATCAAAGGTTCAAGCACTGATTCACACCATGAAGAGTTGTGGTGAAGAAATCTCTGAGAAGATGATTGTTGAAAAGGTATTGAGAACCTTAACCCCTAATTTTGATCATGTTATTGTTGCTATCCAAGAAGTTGGTAAAGTAGCAGACATGAAATTGGAAGATTTGGTTGGTTCTTTAGAAGCACATGAATTGATGATTAATGAGAGAAAGGGTGTACAAGAATCTGTGGAAGCGTTGAAAGCTCAAACATTCAAGAAGAATGATGGCTACAAAGGAAAGAATAAGTCCAAGAATGCTTCACAAAACCAGCAGAAGTTTGATGAAAAATCTGAATCCTTCAAGAAAGGAGGAGGAACATCAAATTCAAATCCAAAGAAAAAGGATAAAAGTCACATTCAATGTTACAATTGCCAGAAGTGGGGTCATTATGCATCTGAATGTAGATCAAAGAAGGCAAAAGACAGTGATGATGAAGCAAACTTGGTGGAAGAAAACTCAGTTGAAGGTAAAGGTGTTGTAACCTTCATGGCTGCTATGTCAGAAGATAAAATAGCTAATGGAGCATGGTACTTGGACACAGGGTGTTCCAATCATCATATGACTGGTCGTAAAAACTGGCTGATCAAATTTGATGACACAAAGAAAAGCAAAGTGAAACTAGCAGATGGTAGGTCCATACAAGCAGAAGGCACTGGGAACATGGTAATCAAAAGAAAGAATGGTAGTTCTGCCATAGTTGAAAATATCTTGTTTGTACCAGGTATGGATTGTAACTTGCTTAGTGTTGGTCAATTAATAGAGAAAGGCTTCTCAGTTAGTATAAAGAATGAATACTTTGAACTCTATGATCCTGCAAACATGTTAGTATTGAGGTCACCTTTGGCTAAGAATAGAACTTTCAAAACTGTGATCAACAATGCTACAGTAGAATGCATGAAAGCTGTGTCAGAAGATAAACAAAATTGGCTGTGGCACTTGAGATTTGGCCATTTGAATTTTAAATATCTGAACCAGTTAGCAAGCAAGGAAATGGTAGCAGGACTACCCAAAATTCAAATGCAAGATAAGATATATGAGGGTTGCTTAGCAGGCAAGCAAACCAGGAACATTTTCAAAAAATCTTTACAATTAAGATCTGCAAATGTTTTGGAAGTTGTACACTCAGATGTGTGTGGACCATTTGATGTGAAATCACTTGGTGGAAACAGGTACTTCATAACATTTGTGGATGAATTTAGCAGAAAATTGTGGGTTTACTTGATACAGTCAAAAGATGAAGCATTTGATGTGTTCAAAAGATTCAAGGCGTTGGTAGAGAATCAATGCAGCAAGAGAATTAAAATTCTCAGAACTGATGGAGGAGGTGAGTATACTTCAAGGAGGTTTGAGTCATTTTGTGAAGAAAATGGCATTGAACATGAAGTCACAGCTCCATACACACCTCAACACAATGGTTTGGCTGAGAGAAGGAACAGAACAATACTTGACATGGCTAGATGCATGGTGAAGCATAGAAATCTGCCTAAGTCATTCTGGGGTGAAGCTGTAAGTACTGCAGTGTATGTGTTAAACAGATGCCCTACAAAGAAACTCAAAGACAAAGTACCAGAAGAAGTATGGGGTGGCAAGAAGCCAAGTGTAAGTCACTTTAGAGTCTTTGGTGCATTGTGCTACAAGCATGTACCAGAAGCCAAGAGAAAGAAGCTGGATGATAGAAGTGAATCAATGATTCTAGTAGGCTATGATGTAACTGGAGCTTATAAACTGTACAATCCAACAACAAAGAAAATGATATACAGTAGAGATGTCATTGTTGATGAAGCAAAGAGTTGGGATTGGATATCTAGCAGCAGCACAAGCAAGCCATTGATGAGTTTAACTGAAGACAGTGATAGTGATCAGAATGCTGAGACAGATGCTGCAGCATCAGAAGCAGCAGATGCTAAAGCATCAGAAGCAGCAGATGATGAAGCTTCAGAAACAGCAGATGCTGAAGCATCAGAAGTTGGAACCAGAGCCAGATCATCAAGGGCAAGAAAAATTCCAGCCAGATTACAAGATTGTGATGTGGTAAATGATAATGAGGTAAATGAAGATGGTGATCTAGTACACTTTGCACTGCTAGCAGGAGCAGAACCTGTTAATCATATTGAAACTCTGAATAACATGAAATGGAAGCAAGCTATGGAGGAAGAACTATGTGCCATTGAGAAGAATCATACACGGGAGATAGTCAAGTTACCATCAGACAAGAAAGCAATAGCAGTAAAATGGGTGTTCAAATTGAAGCTCAACCCAGATGGTTCCATAGCAAAGCACAAAGCAAGATTGGTTGCAAGAGGTTTTCTCACCTGTTGCTAGAATTGAGAAGGGATGCAAAGCACAAAGCAAGATTGGTTGCAAAGAGAAGGGCTGGATTACTCAGAGGTTTACTCACCTGTTGCTATAATTGAGACTGTAAGGCTGGTAGTAGCTATAGCAAATGCAAGAGATTGGCCTATGTACCATCTAGATGTCAAATCTGCTTTTCTAAATGGACCATTAGAAGAAGTAGTTTTTGTAACTCAACCTCCTAGTTTTGTGATAAAAGGTAAAGAAAACATGGTATACAGGTTGAAGAAAGCCCTATATGGCTTGAAGCAAGCTCCAAGAGCCTGGAACAAAAGGATTGATGGATTCCTTGTGAAACAAGGTTTCAGCAAATGCAAGTCAGAATATGGAGTTTATGTACAAAAGTCAACTTCAAGCATCATTCTTATATGTTTGTATGTTGATGATCTCTTGGTAACTGGGAGTGACAAAGCTAAGATTAAGAAGTTCAAAACTGTCATGATGACTGAATTTGAAATGACAGATTTGGGAGAAATTTCTTACTTCTTAGGTATTGAATTTTTGAAAACTTCAAAAGGATTAATGCTACATCAAAGAAAGTATGCTGGTGAGATTTTGAAGAGATTCAATATGTCTGATTGTACCTATGCTATAACTCCAATGGAGACAAATCTTAAGCTGGAAAAGAATGAAAGTGAAGATGTAGTGGATCCTACAATGTTCAAACAGATTGTTGGGTCATTGAGATATCTGTGCAATAGCAGGCCAGACATATGCTTTGCAGTTGGCTTGATTAGCAGATTTATGGAGGATCCTAGACAATCTCATATGAAAGCTGCTATGAGAATATTGAGGTACATAGCTGGCACACTAGATTTTGGAATTCTCTTTCCAAAGTCAGCAGTGAATGCAAAATCAGAAATAATTTGCTATTCAGATGCTGATTGGTGTGGTGATAAAGTGGATAGAAGGAGTACCACTGGCTACTTCTTCAAGTATTTGAATGCTTCAGTTGCTTGGTGTTCAAGGAAGCAACCAGTAGTTGCACTTTCCTCGTGTGAAGCAGAATATATTGCTGGTTCTTATGCAGCATGTCAAGCCATATGAATTAACTCAGTGCTTAAGGAATTGAAGATCGATGTGAAGAAGCCAATTACACTGCAAATTGACAATCAATCTGCAATAAACTTAGCTAAAAATCCAGTGATGCATGGAAGAAGCAAACATATAGAAGCCAAATTTCATTTCTTGAGGGAGCAGGTGAATCAAGGTAGCTTAGAAGTAATTCATTGTGCTACTGGTTCACAGGTTGCAGACATTATGACTAAGAGTTTGAAGGTTGACAGATTTTTGAACTTAAGGAATTCACTTGGTGTGTTCCAACTTAGATCATGAGGTTGAATTTGTTGTATAGGTTTGAAAATTAAGGGAGCATGTTGTTTTGTAATTGTTCAAACCTAGTTTAGAAGTTAGTTTCATTTCAAGTTAGTTGGTTGTAACTAACTTGTTAGTTAGTAGTTGGTTAGTTGGTTACTTGTCTATCAAGTTAACCACCTATCTTTGTTTGCTATAAGTAGGAGTTAGAATAAAGTGTAGAATCACTCCTTGTAAACCATTTCACAATATTCACTAATCAATAAGAATCTCTTTTCTTTCTCCTAAATCTCCTTCCTCTTCTTCAATAACACAAAGTGTGTGCTTGTTCTCCAACAAATATCAGTACCTCCTAAGAAAATTTGAAAAGCAACAAGCCAACAACCAGAGAACACAATACCAAAACATAACAAGGAAAACAACACTAGTAGAAAAATGACTTTTGGATAAGGGATTCCACTACTGGTATGTGAATACCAGTAGTGAAACACATTTGACCAAAGAATTCCACTACTGATATTTGAATACCAGTAGTGAAAAGCTCATAGACAAGGGATTTCACTACTGGTTTTCTTAAATCAGTAGTGAAAAGTAGACACGGTGGCAATGTTGTAATTACGTTGAAATTTGTTTTAATTGGATTTCACTACTGATGTTTTCCACGGTAGTTAAATCTCTTAACTTAGAATTATGATGTGTTCTTTTCATTCAACTCATTCATACGCATGCGTTCTCGTTTCATTCCCAAACGCAGTGACTTCGAAACGCAGTGACTTCGTCTTCTTCGTCTTCGTCCCACAAATCCCAAATCGTGTGACTTCGAAATCCCAAATCATGGCATAAAACTCTTTGAAATCCCTAAATCTCAAATCCCTAAATCCGGATTCAAACTCGTTTTCACCCAGCTCGTTCCAGATTCAAACTCGTTTTCACTCATCTCGTTCCAGATTCAAACTTCTTCACAACTGTTCGTTCAATCACACTCAGATTCAAACTCACGAGTTCCAGATTCTTGGTTCCTTCTTCATTCAGATTCAATCTTCTTCACAACTCGTTCTTTCAATCTAAGATTCAGATTCAACCTCGTTTGTTCAAGGTAAGCTTCAAATTCAACTCAAATTCTTCAATTAACCTTCAAAATCACCTTTAGGTCCAGTTTCTCACTTCGTTAATGTTGAATTTGTTATATATTATTCCAATTTTGTCATCATATGGTAGATTAATAAATTCGTAATTAGGTATATGAAATTTATTTATTCATTTGTTATATGTTTTGATTGAGTATGAAGAATTAGGTTTTGAAATTTATTTATTGGTTTATTGTATGTTTTGATTGAGTATGAATTAGGTATTTAAAACTTTCCGACGACCGCAAAAGTTGAGACAGAGCTAATATGAAGAATTATATTTTGGAGGAAAGAATCGTGTTGTTTGACATAGATCAAATCTCTAACTTTACACAAAGGTTTGCATTCTAAATTAAAGCTTATTTACTTGTTTTGGAACAACTTTTTCTCATTGTTTCTTCATGATTTCATAACGGTAATTCTTCATGATTTTTTACTCACTTTAGAGGAGTCAAATCCATTGTTTTAGATAAGATAATTGTGTCTGGGTTATACTTGCTACTTGGTACGAAGCCCTCTTTGGAGATTTTATATAAACTGAGAATAGTAAAGCTGTTGCAACAAACTTCCAGTTCCACATAAGTTCTTCTGCGTGCTATTATGAAATGATATAGGGCAAGCTGATACTTTTTATATTGGCGTATGTATATTATTTGTGAATTTTGATGAGTGTTAGTATTTCTTTAGATTGACAAAGAAAGTTATGATGATAATTTATGCTTGACAAAGTTATACCGATGTTATGCAGTTGAACCCCCAAACACTGAGCAAGCTTTAAAATGGTTGTACAAAGCTTCCAAAGGTGGGAGCAAAAGTAATATAAGAGAAGCTGTTAGTGCTCTATCTCTATTCATTTCCTCTACTACAATTTTAAATTACAAATAAACAGGGAGGGGTTGGGAGATCTGCATAGTTCTTTGTTTGAGAATTGAAATATAACATCGGGTATTTTGGGTTATTTTATTATCACAACAATATATTCCTATTTTTGCTTTTAACAAGTTTTCCATGGAATAGGTTAAGTGGTATATGAAAGCAGCAGAAGGCGGGTATGTGCGTGCTATGTACAATATATCCTTATGCTACTCATTTGGGGAAGGACTGTCACGCAATCATCAAGTAGCAAGAAAGTGGATGAAGCGGGTTGCAGATCGTGGTCATAGTAAAGCTCAATTTGAGCATGGACTTGCTCTTTATTCTGTAAGTGTTTATCCCTTTATGAAAACTGGTCATCATTGCACTTCTTTTTAATCAATATTCTTGCCACACTTGTTGTTTTGAAGCTTGTTAATTCAAAACTGAGGTCTTATTCTAGTCATTTTTTGTATGACTTTTGCATCTCATCTGCTCTGGTTCTACTCAATGTTTCTTGGTTACATTGATCTCTATGTTCCAGACGTCTGTTAAGGTAGTTTTCAATTGCTATAGGCATACACGCCAACTCGTGCATAATGCAATTTTCACCTGTATTGCATATTTATTTGAGGTTGTATTTCAATTCAGCATTCTGACATTTGTCCTTCAAAGTTTTGCGATCAGTTGCCTCACATTTGCTGTTGGGTTGAATATATTCTGACTATCATATCTGGAATTCGTTTATACTAATGGAATAGTTGTCAGCAATAACTAAAAGTTATGGTAAACTGACAATGATTATTAATAACTAAAAGGTTCTAATAACAAGTTTGATCTGGTGGACAATAATTGAGACTTCACTATTTAATGTTAGATTATAATGTCTTTCTAATTAAGGTATTAAATTATATCTGCACAGGAGGGAGACATGATCAAGGCTTTGGTTTACTTGGAACTTGCTAGCCGTGCTGGTGAAAAGGGTGCTCCTCATGTTAAGAATGTAATTGTTCACCGGCTTTCTGCTGCTTCACGCAATCATGCCATGCTTCTAGCTGATAGTTGGCGTGCTTTGCCATCAAATTGGGCTAAAATCTGTATGATCAGCGAGCAAGAAATCGCATTACTTTTACCACTAATTGAGGCATTAATTGTTTTTTCTTTTGTTCCGGGGGCAATATACAGTGTTAATGATAGCCCTTCCGATGGTAGATTTTTGTATAAGACTGTTGCAATTTTAGCCATATGAACAAAGTACTCCTTTCTGTGTAGACTCACATTGTCTTGAATCATGTTAGTGTATAATGTTTTTAGTGTTAATAGATCTTCTCAATTTGGTTACTTTGAGTGCCAAAGTCTAGTTATTACAAGAAGCATAAGAAGAGGTACCAATACATATGGTCTGTTTCTGATGCCTAAAAATGGTACAGGAAGCAAAAAAACGAAGAAAAAAAAATCAAACATACCACTACTGATATTCAGTTTAACAGTCGTGAAACCATACATACTACTACTGGTATTCATTAAACCCGACGTGGAATCCTCATGATTTAAATTAAAAAAATTTGAAACCATACATACAACAACTGTTATTCATTATAACCGACGTGAAAACCACACATACCACTACGGGTAATTGGAAAAACCGACGTGGAATCCCCATGATTTTTAATAAAAGTTACTACCAAAATCAGGATACCACGTCGGTTATTAAATGACTCGACGTGGAAAGTCCAGACTTACAACGACAACTGCATTTACTACTGGCCACCACCCGACGTGGAAAGTCCCTTTGGCCAGTAGTGGAAACCCCTTTCTGCACTAGTGCAAAACCAAAAACTAAGCAACCTGCAAATTTGGAAGAAAAAAAAAAAAAACACGCAATAGATCAGGAAAAAAACACACGACAGAGCAGACTTCACAGTAGCAGATTAATTAAAAGAATCAAAATGACCTCTAAAATTCAAAAAAAAATATTGGTAATCTAAATAACTAATCATTCATACATAACCAAAAAACATACATGTTTGTTGATAAGCTAAAGACCAAGTAAAACCCAAACAACTAACTAGAAGAATCAACTAATGGCTACTAAAATGTAATGATTATGATTGATATTCCAAAAAACTAAGCATGCCTTATGCTCAAATAACTTACAAATTAGTTAATGAACACATACCTCCTTCAACGCCTTTAGTTGTTGGGAAACAATGCATTTACTCAATCTCCACCCTTTGGATCTTTTCCACCTCCTTAATTCAATCTGCATTCAAATTTCTACGCATACAAATGTGAAACAATGCATAAATTATAAAACAAGTACATTTATAAAAAAAAATTACTTGCAATCTTAGAGGCCACACATTTGTTGCCTCATTGTACAATTTCTTAATAGCTTTTGTCCGGCCATGCGTCAGCCATACCTCATTGTTCTAGTGTAGGTACATCCGTTGAACCTAAGCCTTCTATAAGCATTTGGTTCTTCCTCTCTTCCATTATCTTGGCTTTAACCTTATTGTAACCCCCTTCGGGGCAATATGTGCGGATGGACATTTTACGATGCAGTTTGCTTGCTCTTTTCCCTGTTTTCGTGTAAAACACACGCAACAAAATAAAATTCAATAAAGATAATCAAATTTTACCAAGTCAAACAAAAATATATTAAAAAAATAACACACAAGAAAAAAAATAATACTTGGTGTTCACACAACCAATTAGAACAGGATTTTAGTTTACCCAACCATATGTGCGACACTCTCCAACCCATATTAGCATCAACAGAACTTGTTACTGTCTGGAAGATAGGTTCAACAGGATACATAGTAGGGTT
The DNA here is from genome assembly GCF_020283565.1 of Trifolium pratense. Lineage (NCBI taxonomy): Eukaryota > Viridiplantae > Streptophyta > Magnoliopsida > Fabales > Fabaceae > Trifolium > Trifolium pratense. The sequence goes on from NC_060060.1 coordinate 71,931,513, forward strand.
AGTTCTTTATAGGACCCATTTCTAAAAAATAATTGATGCAAAAGTAGATGAAAACAAAACTGAGTGAAGCCAAACTCAAAACTCTCAATAAAAGTAAAGTAATTAATATACAACTCTAAATTCGAAATAAAGGGACGAGTAATAAATTGTATACTTGCGTTAGTTATCTCTAATCAAGAGCTGGAGACATTGACAATAGAATATCTCATCAATTTATCTCACAATTTTCTGCAAACCTTCATAATGAAAATAAAGAAGTGAACTAATATGCTAGTAATGTTAAACAAATAGTTGTTGTTGCTTCTGTTAAATAAATAAGCAAACCTTATAAACTAGTGATCAAAATTTAAGTTAACAAATATAAATTGATCACGTATAACTAAGTGTACAATTTAAACCTTATAAGTACATTTATAATAAAAGTAAGGTTAATTACACTTTTAGTCCCTTATCTTTATTTTAGGTTTCAAGTTGATCCCTTATCTTTTAAAAGTTTCAAGTTGGTCCCTTATCTTTTCTTCAGGTTTCAAGTTGGTCCCTCCTGTCAAAATTTTCACTATTACCGTTAAATTTGGACGTGTCATCTTTTCAAATGTGGTTTCCGTTTGCCACGTGTCCAAATTTAACGGTAATAGTGAAAATTTTGACGGGATGGACCAATATGAAACCTGCAGAAAAGATAAGGGACCAACTTGAAACTTTTAAAAGATAAGGGACGAACTTGAAACCTAAAATAAAGATAAGGACCAAAAATGCAATTAAGCCTAAAATTAAAAATGGTATATGATAGGATTATTTATGTTGTTTTAGGGGACCACATCTGCTAATGAATGCATGTATGTATAGAAGAGGATCAGAATAGAGTTGAAGAGTAAATGAGGGTTTGGGTTTTTTTTTGTTATAACATAACACTGAAATGAATCTGCAACAAAAAATTATTTAGCTTTACAATACAAACATTAAAAGAAAAAAATGAGTGAGATTATTCAGGAAAAAGATAATTTTTTTATAAAGCAATATGGTGCAAAAGCATCAATAATCCTATGATATATACCATTTTGAATATTATTATAGATGCAGTTATAAGGTTTAAAAGGTCAACTAGCCATTTTATTTTCAAAACAAGACACGTGTCACAATGCAAAACATCTATAAAAAGTTCATAAAGATAAGCAGAACAATATTGCAAGTAGTTATTTCATAATATGTTTCACTCAATTTGTAATATATATATTTGTAAACAGTATGTAATTGCATTATTCTATATGCTATTCATATGTTACTTTTCAAGGAAGGTACCATCACATAAATAGACTAAATCTGACAATGACATTTGAAAGATTATGCCGGCGGCAAAGGGTAAATTTGAGATCTTTGATTTCCCAAATAACCATTCCAACGTAGTAAATTTTATATTTTAAGCTTCCATGCTATTCGGTAATTAGAATCAGACACAACCATCCTCAGTATACATGTGAATTGCTGAGTTTTAGGATGCAAATATAGTTCAAAAGAGTAAGAACATGTTTGATTTTGATGAGTTTTTCCACAGAAACAGCCTTTTGAGTAAATGCTCTCTTGAGAATTTTCATGGCAAGTTCCAACCAAATGCATAGTTTTTCATTTAAATTATGCTACATTCCTAGTTGAGTCAATTTTCAGGTCCAAGAATCGCTTTCATATTGCACCACAACCATATGCATCGCACATAAAACATAGGTGCTGCACATAGTAACAGGACACGGGCCACAATAAAACATAGGTGCTGCACATAGTAACAGGACACGGGCCACAATAAAACATAGGTGCTGCACATAATAACAGGACGCGGGCAATAGATATTACCTGATGTCCATCAAAGAATATACTTGCATATGATCGTGGTTAAGAAGAATAAGAGGAAGATCAACTCGTAGTGGTTCCAACTTCCAATCCTAAGTTGTTCTAAGGTTGAAAAAAAACATCTGTTTCACATTATCCCAACAAAATGGTTGACATTTTACCACAAGGAGAGAATTTGGAATTGCCCACAATCATTGCCCAAACCTTCAAAACTGTACGAGTAATCTGATGGAACAATATAACATAAGAAGATACAAGACCTGTCTTTGAAAACAGACATGTACACAATATTTTAACACAGACACTACCTTCGCAACATTGTTAAAACTACCAAATATAATAAAACCATTGGAAAAGGTAGGAGTTGGACAAACACGACCAGCCTCAGGGGAAAGAGTTTAACAGAGGAAGCAATTTGGTAATTGAACTAAACCTTCAACATGTTTGTAGCACAGGGAACATAACATGAGGAAAAAACTGCAATGAGAGTAACAAAAAAACATATATCAATGACAAGAATGTACGGAAATTAGAGAAGATAACTACTTCGGCTTTGTTTTAGGACGGTCTGCCAGTGAACCATATATTCTATAATCAATTGCAGGCAATCCTGTAGTATTGGGATAACCAATCCAAGTCACTTGCATATCATGCAACATAAGTTACAAATTTGAAGAGATCAAATTATATACATTCACCACATTAATAACAGTATAATGCCTGTTATATAAAATGATATGTGCCACTACAAATCACATGCTTGATGGGTAGATTTAGCACATACATGCAGAAGAATATGTAAAAGATTGAAACAAAAGCATACATAAAGACATATATATATATATATATATATATATATATATATATATATATATATATATATATATATATATATATATATATATATATATATAAGATAGTTGTTCAAAATGTAGTAAGTACCTTCTGGACTCGTGTGTAATATTGTTTATCATCAAGTAAATAGTATTTTAGAAATAAATACTGACAATTAGCCACGATAAACTAAGAAGCGCCGTCAAACAACATTTAATTATCTTCAGATAATTTACATAGCCATTAGCAATTGGACTTAAGCGTCATTGAGGCAACCATAACCATATCAAAATAGCAATTGCACTTAAAGGTCATTGAACCAACATTTAACCATCCTAATATTTATTGGACATATCGAGGAATCATATAACCAACTTAGAATTTGTTGGACTTTAACGGTCATCGAGGCAACACATAATCATCCTCAATTTATTTTACCAATAACAATGGGACTTAAAAGTCACCGAGGCAACATTTAACCATCTCAAGATAATTTACATAGCCAATAGCAATTTGACTTAAGCGTCGTTGAGGCAACCATAACCATATCAAACTATCAATGGCACTTAAAGGTCATCGAGCCAACATTTATTGAACATATCGAGGCAACATTTAACCATCTCATAAATTATTGGACCTTAACGGTCATCGAGGCAGCATATAACCATCCTAATATTTATTTACCAATAACAATGGCACATAAAAGTCATCGAACCAACATTAAACCATCTCAAGATAATTTACATAGGCAATACCAATTGGACTTGAGCGTCGTCGAGGCAACCACCATAACCATATCAAAATAGCAATTGCACTTAAAGGTCATCGAACCAACATTTAACCATCCCAATATTTATTGGACATATCGAGGAACCATTTAACCATCTTAGAATTTGTTGGACTTTAACGATCATTGAGGCAACACATAACCATCCCCAATTTATTTTACCGATAAAAATGGCACTTAAAAGTCACCTAGGCAACATTTAACCATCTCAAGATAATTTACATAGCCAATAGCAATTTGACTTAAGCATCGTCGAGGCAACCATAACTATATCAAAATATCAATGGCACTTAAAGGTCATTGAGCCGACCTTTATTGAACATATTGAGGCAACATTTAACCATCTCATAAATTATTGGACCTTAACGGTCATCGAGGTAGCATATAACCAATTTAATATTTATTTACCAATAACAATCACACTTAAAAGTCATCGAGCCAACATTAAACCATCTCAAGATTGGACTTAAGCGTCGTCAAGGAAACCATAGTCATTTCAAAATATCAATTGCACTTAAAAGTCACCGAGCCAACATTTATTGGACATATCGAGGCAACAAAAAAGCAGCCTGGCTAGGGACGATTATTTACTTTGGTTTTTCTTTAGACTTTATTTTGGTTTATGTGGGCTACTTGTGGCCCGTACAGGCTAGCCCGTGTTTTAAATGGGTTTATTCAGCCTAGGCTAGAAGCAACACCCCCCCTCCCCTTTCGTAAACAGGCCCTAAGATTTTCACAGCCACTGGATCCAGTAACCAAATTTTGAATAGCCCCTCACTTAGCTAGGTGTTCCTTCAGGGTGTGGTATTTTACCCATCAACAGAAGCATGCACAAAAAGGGAATAATGATGTGACTCGTGTGTTTTCAGCAACAAATCAAATCACACTCATTCCAACAAACAAATGTGAAACAAATTAAAAGAATACGCATAACAGAAATTAAAATATATGACTGCATTGTGTTGGGGATCAATAAAGCAACTCACAGCAGCTACCGTTTCATATAGAGGACAAATGATTTTCTCAAGGAACTTTTCAGAACCAATCATCATCTGACTGCAGCTTCAGCTTCTCCGTGATCCAAAATAGCGCCCAGTTTCTTTGCCATCTGAATAAACCAATATAAGAGGGGAAATTTTAGCATTCTTCAAAAGTGACTTGAAACAACTTATGAAACAGGGACATAACCTAAGTAACATTCAAGCACAAAACCACACTTTTGATGAAAAATAAACAAATTTTTTTGAAACATTATTGATAAAAAACATTCAATTAAAATAAAAATCTTTATTTTATGATTGGATATTTTTATTTCTATTTTTTCTGTGTCTAACCTTTCGAATTCAAAGTATACAGACAGCTACCAGATACCATCAAAATGTATGTAAAACTTAAAATAAAATCTGACCAGAACAGTCCAACTACTAAAAGTTCAAGTTAATCTTCAAAACAGGCAGGTTTAATACCTTCCTTCTTATGAGAGTACTGGAGCCCTAATCAATTAGAGTGTAATATTTGTCCATGTTCAGTACTCACTTGAAATATAAATAAACAGATAGTCATTTTATATTTGTTCCAATTGAATGACACAGGTGACTAAATATCTTCTTCGCAAAGGCTATTTTAAACCCATCAAAACAGAGAGCACAATAGTAACCTCTGTATATTTGAGGCAAAATATCCATTTTATGAAAGAAAAAAAATTATCAAGTTATCTCAATTATTTGAGGAAACAGCGCTAACAAAGGCAGAAATAACCCATAAGTCAAAAGGTACAATAAAAAACTTACATGGTGGAATATATAGCAAATACACTCAGGGAGAAACCAGATGTTCGCAGCTTCACCCCAAATAAGAAAATACAGAGAAACCAAAATAAGCTTCCTATCACAGTTAATTGCCTCTAAACTGCGGGGAACAAAAACCTTATCAAGCAAACTCAAAGAGAAAACTAGTTCAAAGCAAGAGACAATTCAAGTATGCAAGACGAATTCACAGGTATCACTTGATATAGTTATCTAGCACCTTCAAGAAGACTTCATTGATTGTTTTCTCGTCTATTTACTGCATTCATGTACTGTACTGATCGCACATATTAAAGAAAATTAAGATTATCAATGACAAATATTAAACATGGTTAGTATCAAGACACTCCTAAATTTAGCATAATGTTTTACAACATTATCTTGAAAGTGAATTTAGATTCAAAGATAACACAAAACATAGTTCATATAGAAATATTGGCAACGGTATCATAACTAATCACAATTACAGCCGCATCAACCAGAAAACTATCTCAATATCAAGGTTTACCGCAACGGATTGCAATTCAGAAACCATGAAATTAAGTTATTATATATTTAATCAATTTTCAACTATTAACTTTTCAAGAAAAGATCAAACAATTACCGTTAAGTGAAGGCCAAACCCTAAGAAATCAAAGTTACCGAGAAGACAGAGAATACGAGATTCACGCAAACACACCGAGTATGATTAGAATTCATGTTTTTCTCTATATTTCACAGTGCTTTGTCGGTTCCCAAATACGAACCTGAATCGAATAGAATCATGAACGAATTACAGGACAATGAGTGCTAGCAACAAAATGAATCAAGGTGAGAGTGAACATGAATTGCAGAGAATAGGGTTTTGTTTTGAGTCTGAGAGAAAAGAGAACAAGCTATAGTTGTCGGGTATTGTGTGAATTTGAAAGCGAGAGAGATATTGAGACAAGCCGGAGAGACGGACAAAGGCTCTTTTTGGTAAAATATACTGTCGTTTTTTGGTTACAGCTTATTTCAGAAAAAAATCACTTTTTTTATAAAAATAATTATAATTATTTTTTATTGTTTTGTATCTTTTTGATAGAGCATCCACAATGGAGTACTCCATTTTTTACTTAAATGGTCCCACATAGACACATCATCAATTTATTATTTTTTTAATAATAGTACCTAATAGGTACTCAACCCCTCCAATGGAGTATTTCTTAAAAAGTTCTAAAATGGGTCTCATCAATAACTCCACATCATTAAAATTTGAAATTTAATTTAAAATAATATTGCCAAATTAATTTTTTTTGAATATATTAAATAAAGTGGGTCTCATAAAAAGAAGAGAGAGAGTTCTTATATTAGAAGTGGGACCTATTAGGTACTAAAATGTGTTGTGCTCCAATGGTAGTACCTAATAAGTACCATGAGTACCTAATAGGTCCTACACCATTGGAGATGGTCTTCCAGATTTTTAAAATAATTAATAGTTAAAAATAATTAAAAAATAGATAAAAATGATAAGCTACTAAAAGTAGCTTAATAATAGATTTTTTTAGATCAAAGAGTAAATAAATGTTAGAAAAAGAAAGTTGTTTGTAATTAAAAAAATCATTTTTATAAGTTGTATCCAAACAAACAAAAGATTATTTTATTTTTAAAAAGTAATTTTTATTATAATAAACAAACACAAAGTAAATTCAACTTTTCTAAAAATCTCTTAAAATTAATCTCTAAATTATTTAACATCAAAATCACTATTTTTTTAATCTGTAACAAACAGTTATAGCTTATAAGCTAGTTGATAGCTGAAAAACTAGCTTATAGCTGATAGATAAAAACTTAGCCGATTGAAATTAAAGTGTTTGGTCAAATTAGTTTTTTAAATTATTGATAAATATTAAAAGACATAAAAGGACATTTATACGTGGTGGATAGTTTTTTTTAGTGGGTAGTTTTTTTTTATAAAAGATAATAAAATTAAATTAAAGGTTAAAAATAGAAAAAATTGTAAAAAGCTATAAGCTATAAGTTCAAACGTTACTTGAAATAGCATCTAGAAAAAACTATAAGCTCGTGAGAAAAGCATTTTACCAAACACTTTTATTTTTTTCAAACAAGCTTATAAGCTAGTCCAATAAGCTATAAGCTAGCTTATTGGACTTACCAAACACACCCAAAATATAATATTTACCCGGATTGGATTGTCTGTCTTGATACTTGAGTAAAAGAAAACAAAACTGGAATAGTTGATTTTGAGTTTATGTAAAATACTTTATACAATTATAAAAAATATCTTTCTAATAAGCTATTTTATATAAACTCAAAAATAAGTCATTTCAAATTGCATAAGATATTTATGTCATCTTATTAACTTACACATTGGCTTTGTATGGAGCTTATGAAAAGATGAGACATCTTTTTGATTATCGCGTGCTGATTTTCTCCGTATTAGCATTTTGTTTACTTATCTTTTTGTTTATTGTCAAAAAAATTTATCTTTTTGTTTTTACACGTTTTTTTTATCACACATTTATCTTTTATCTCAACTTGTCTTTTGTATTATATATATATATGGGGCTGCTAACTTAGACCCAGTTGGGTCTAAGTTAGCAAGGTGCACCTTTTAAGTTGGACCAAAATACTCATTCTTTTTAATTAATTAACCAAATTACCATCAATGGACGCGGATCCAGTGTCGCGCGCGTAACGCAGTACCATGGTTACAGGCCGTTGATTTCCATCAGACAGCCAAGATCTGATCTCATCAAGACTGTCTGATCAATCAGACAGCCCAGATCATCCGAATCCATCAGATTCCAGCTCGTGCACCACACTGGATTACAGCCTGGAGAGAGAAGAATCTACTTTTTAAAAGCAGGACACGTGTCGCTGTCTGATTGGCTGGGCGTGATTTTTTTCCATTTAATACTTTGAACTCAATTATTTCGTTGTAAATTAATTTTTTATTTATTTTTTTATACCAAAATTCATAATTTTTTTTTCTCTACAAATAGAGACTTGGTTCGTTTGATTTGGACACAGAAAAAAAAACCCAATTTTTCACTACCTTAATCTCATTTTTCACTACCTTACATCAACTCACTGAAACCATTCTACCAGCAAAATGGTTTCAGATTACAACTCTCTGAAACCATTGTACCAGATAAATGGTTTCAGAAGCAAACACAATTAATAAATTACTCATTGAAACCATTCTACCAGTAAAATGGTTTCAGAATACAACTATGTGCAACCATTCTACAAGCTAAATGGTTTCAGAAGCAAATAACTAATAATCAACTTACTGAAACCATTCTACCAGCAAAATGGTTTCAGATTACAACTCTCTGAAACCATTGTACCAGATAAATGGTTTCAGAAGCAAACACAATTAATAAATTACTCATTGAAACCATTCTACCAGTAAAATGGTTTCAGAATACAACTATGTGCAACCATTCTACCAGTAAAATGGTTTCAGAAGCAAACATTAGTTTTTAATTACCGTTTTATCTCATTTAATTAACTAAAAATAGTTTCAGGTCTCCAAAAATTTCATAAAATATACCAAAAGTTCCAGAATATTATCTACTATTTTCCTGGTATAATGGTTTCAGTGAGTTGGTTGAGTGGCGCGTGTTAAATTACAACACACAAGTAACGTATTTAGTAGACAAAAAATGAGATTAAGGTAGTGAAAAATTGCGTTTTTTTTTCGGTGTCCAAATCAAACGAACCAAGTCTCTATTTGTAGGAAAAAAAAATTATGATTTTTGGTATAAAAATAAAAAAATAAAAAATTAATTTACAACGAAATAATTGAGTTCAAAGTATTAAATGAACAAAAATCACGCCCAGCCAACCATTGTGTGACACGTGTCCTACTTTTAAAAAGCAAATTTTTCTCTCTCCAGGTTGTAATCCAGTGTGGCGCAGGCGCTGGAATCTGATGGATCAGGATGATCTGGGCTGTCTGATTGATCAGACAGTCTTGATGAGATCAGATCTTGGCTGTCTGATGGAAATCAACGGTCTGTAACCATGGTCCTTCGGTACGCGCGCGACACTGGATCTGCGTCTACTAATGGGTATTTTGGTTAATTAATTAAAAAGAATGGGTATTTTGGTCCAATTGAAAAGGTGCACCTTGCTAACTTAGACCTAACTAGGGTCTAAGTTAGAAAACCCCTATATATATATATATATATATATATATATATATATATATATATATATATATATATATATATATATATATATATAGTTTTTTTATATTTTTAACTTATTAATAAATAAATTTTCAAATATATACACTTTCCAAATACCTAAAAACATGTACCGTACACTTTGATTTAATGTTTATTTTAACATGTACATGTACTCCTCTGTTTTGATTCTTTTGTATACATATTGTTGAAGACATTAATTCACATGATGGAACAAGAAGGGTCCTCGTATTGATATGAGTTCCTTATCTGATAGACAGGGTAATGAGGAACACTATAAGTATAAGGCCATGTCACAATTTCTTCATCTTTCTTTTCCTCTGGCTTTCCCACATCACCAACACTCACCAATTCAGCATGACCAAATTTCTTTCTTAGAAGAGATGTGAGTCTAACTGAGTCCACTCCTTCTCCGGTTACTTCTAATTCATCCTTGCTATCTCCTTCTATTGTTGCACCTTCCACTCCTGAATATTTTTATAATAAATGAATAATTTGTTAAGTGGTGGTTTTTTAATAAAGAAAAATTAATGGTTAAAATTTAAATTAGACTGAATTTTGTTACCCGAGACTCCAACTACAATTGTCATGGCTTTGGACCTAAATTTTTCGTTGTTCATAGTCACCTTGATCACTATCTTTTGCTGCACACATTTCACATTCAAACATATTAATTACTTTAAACACATATAACTAGCGTAAATTTTCTACAACAGAATCATAGTCATTGATCTATTAATAATTCTAAGGAGAATGTTAACATGTCTTAGAAATGGGTATTGAACTTAATTCATCCTTACACAACCGGTTTGTAAAGTGAAGATTTCCTTTAGTTTATAAACATTTAGTCAGGTCATCTCTCAACCGATGTGGGACTTTTTAACACACCCCTCGCGCCCAGCACTATTGGGCTTGGTGCGCGGATATAAACGGTGGACGGTCCGATAGCGGAAACCTGATAACAGGTGGCCCAACGGATCATGGAGAGACTTTAATATCATCTTAGAAATGAGTATTGAACCTAATTAATCCTTACAAAACCGGCTTGTAATGTGAGGATTGCCTCTAGTTTATAAACAATGTGCACATATGACACATGTTAAGGAATTAAAAATAGAAATTATGCTTTAAAATTTGTGCATTTTAACTTTTCAAGCATTAAATTTTATATATCATTAAATGTTGAATTTTTATATTAAAATACTTTAACATGTGATGTAGGAGGATTTCTTCTGTATATTATTATTTTAGTTAGATTTAGTTTTATTATATTTTATGTAGATTTCTTATTTTTATATTTCACCTAGATTAGTTATTTTTATATTTTAGGTAGATTTGTAATTTTTATTTAGCTAGGTTTGTTGTTTTTATTTTTACAATCTTTTAGGAGATTTGTTAATTTTATTTTTCACTCCTATTTAAACTAAATTATTGTAGCCTTGAAGGCAAACCTTTTGATTCAATAAAAATTCAGAGATTTTCTCAAATTTGGTGGATTCCAAATTACTCTTTCTGGTGAATTCCGGAAATCTGGTGGATTTCAGAACCTTTATCCTTGTTTTTCCTTCATGCTTCCGTACTACGTCAACATGTGTCATATATGCAGACGTTAACAAGACTTTAATTCTAATACGTCAAACATAATTGATGGTGAGAATTACCACGGAACATATCTCCAGTAAAAGATTCATCGAAAATGATATGTTCTCAGTTGTCACACATATACACTACGCATTTAACTAGTTAGCAGAGTTAATATAAAATTATAAATATTAATTTACCTTGGTCATGATGGCTATGAGAAAGATCTATAGACTATAGATAAATAAATGGAGTACTATAACTGTAAAATGAAATGGATTAGGAGAGTGTTTTTGTTTTTTAAGTGTAGTAGGAAAGTGTTTGATGAAGTACTAATGCATTTAACGTATTTATAGCGCATTCTTTTTTCTTTTCTTTTTTTGACTGATTATACTATAGAGCATTCTTTTGAGCTTTTCTGTGTGGGAACAAAATGAAACGCGTGGTCGTTGAAGACTTTGATTTTTTCAGGGTACTAAAGTTTTTCTTCGTCTTATTATAGTTATATATACACACTAATATATATGCAAGAAATTGATTGGCTCAATCCCTTACATTATTATATTCAATGTGATTAGTTGGTTGGGAAAAATATATTATTCTTGAAAAGAAATATAGTGTCATCAGTCAAGATGTTTAGACGTCCACCCATATACAAAATAGTAAGTCATGGTTGTTGAAATTAATTTACTTTTTGCGTCAAAAAAAATTAATTTACTTTTTAAAAAAAAATGATATTTATTCATTTAAATAGGCAAAATACACCAATCGAAATCATTACATATTCAAATTCGCTAAAAACTAAAAATGATGAATCTGCGAACAAGCTCACATCATCTGAGTTAATAGCATAAAACGGCTCAATGTCTACAAATATAACAAAGCCTACAATTGATATAATAAACTTCAAGTGTCCATAATTGTTATGCCTCGGATCCGCAACGTTGACGACTCTAAAAATCATTGAATCTGCTCTGAATTTGGATTGAAAATAATCTGCAAATTTAAACAAAACAAACATCGTACAAAGACGGCATAAACAGCTTACGAAGACAGGATAAGAAAGAAACAACTTCGCACTAAGACGGGACAACTGACGAAATCACAAAGAAAAAACTCAAATGAAACATAAAATTATGTGTAAATCGGTTATTGAATTGAAAAAAAAAATACAATCAAAGGGGTGATTCCGGATCAAAATTGATCCTAAATCACTCTTTCTAATGGATGAACCAAGATAAAAGAAGAATCAGGGATGAAAAATTTTGCCTCTAGCGGCTAAGAGAAAGGTATTTGCTAACCAGAGTCGCTGGTGGGAAAGCGGGTGTGTGTGTGTGGGGATTTTAACGCGGTCAAACACATCGATGAAAGACGGTCGGCTAGGGATGGGTACCGTTTCTCGGATCATATCCCTTTTAATCGTTTCATTGATGATAACAGTCTGGTGGATCTCCCTTTAATTGGCCGTAAGTTTACTTGGTTCAAAGGGGATGGTCTTTCGATGAGCCGTCTTGATAGGTTTCTTCTCTCTGAGGAGTGGTGTTTGGCTTGGCCTAATTGCAAGCAAGTGGCCAGGTTGAGGGGGATATCCGACCATTGTCCCCTGGTCCTGTCTGCGAATGAGGAAGATTGGGGACCTCGGCCATCGAGAATGCTCAAGTGTTGGAAGGATATACCTGGCTACAACTTGTTCGTTAGAGATAAGTGGAAATCGTTTCAGGTGGATGGATGGGGTGGTTACGTGCTTAAGGAAAAGTTTAGGATGATTAAGGCGGCCCTGAAAGAGTGGCATTCAACTCATGTTCAGAATCTCCCAAGTCGTATCGAGACTTTGAAGGTCAAGCTCTCTACCCTAGACGAGAAGGGGGAGGAAGAGGATCTTTCTGAGGAGGAGTTAGCCGAGCTTCACGGGGTTTCGTTTGATCTTCATTCGCTTTGTAAGTTGCATGCCAGTATTAGTTGGCAACAATCTCGCACGTTGTGGCTCAAGGAAGGAGATGCTAATTCAAAGTATTTTCATTCAGTTTTGACGAGCCGTCGTCGCAGGAATGCTTTGTCCGTTATTCAGGTTGATGGTGTTACTTTGGAGGGGGTGATCCCTATTAGGCAGGCTGTGTTTTCACATTTTGAATCACACTTTAAGGCTCCTATTGTGGAGAGGCCTGGGGTTGACGACCTTCAATTTAAGAGATTGAATCAGGTGGAGATTGGTGGGTTGACCAAACCTTTTACGGAGGCAGAAGTGAAAGAAGCTGTGTGGGATTGCGATAGTTATAAAAGTTCAGGCCCTGATGGAATTAATTTTGGTTTTATTAAAGATTTCTGGGTTGAGCTTCGGGGCGATGTTATGCATTTTATTTGCCATTTCCATCGGAATGGCAGGCTGACTAAAGGTATTAACTCCACTTTCATTGCTCTGATACCCAAAACGGATAGTCCCCAAAGGTTGAATGACTTTCGGCCCATTTCGCTTGTGGGAAGCCTCTATAAAATTCTGGCGAAGGTCCTAGCGAATAGGTTGCGCCATGTGATTGGTAGTGTAATCTCTGAGTCCCAGACCGCATTCGTGAAAAACAGACAAATCCTTGATGGTATTCTTATTGCAAATGAGGTGGTGGATGAGGCGCGGAAAGCTAATAAAGATCTTATGTTGTTCAAGGTTGATTTTGAGAAAGCTTATGATTCGGTGGATTGGGGGTATCTGGATGCCGTCATGGGGAGAATGTCTTTTCCAACTTTGTGGCGGAAGTGGATCAGAGAGTGTGTTTGTACGGCTACAGCATCTGTGTTAGTCAACGGTAGTCCGACTGATGAATTTCCTCTTCAGCGTGGTCTCAGGCAAGGTGATCCGCTTTCTCCTTTCCTTTTTCTTTTGGCGGCAGAGGGCCTTAACGTGCTCATGGAGGCTATGGTAGCACGTAATTTATTTACGGGTTATAGTATCGGTGGCCAGGGGTCAATCACGGTGTCGCATCTTCAGTTTGCTGATGATACTCTCTTGATGGGGGTTAAAAGTTGGGCTAATGTTCGGGCTTTGCGGGCTGTTTTAGTACTTTTTGAGACTATGTCAGGCTTGAAGGTTAATTTTAATAAAAGTATGTTGGTTGGCGTGAATATCCCTGATTCTTGGTTAGGCGAAGCTGCGTCTGCGTTGTGTTGTAAAGTGGGAAAGATTCCTTTCCTTTATCTGGGTCTTCAGATTGGGGGTGATCCACGGCGTTTGGTTTTTTGGGAACCGGTGTTGACTCGTATAAAGAATAGATTGTCTGGGTGGAAGAGCCGCTTTTTGTCTTTTGGTGGTCGTCTGGTTCTGTTAAAGTCTGTCTTGACCTCTTTACCTGTCTATGCTCTTTCCTTCTTCAAAGCTCCCTCAGGTATTATTTCCTCTATTGAGTCTCTTTTCATTAAATTTTTTTGGGGGGGTTGTGAGGATTCTAGGAAAATCTCTTGGGTCAGTTGGAAATCTATTTGTTTGCGTAAGGAGTTTGGAGGTTTGGGGTTAGACAGTTGCGTGAGTTTAACCTGGCCCTGCTGGGTAAGTGGTGCTAGAGGATGCTGGTGGACAGGGAGGGGTTGTGGTTTAGGGTGTTGGCGGCTAGGTATGGGGTGGAGGGTGGTCGACTACGGGTTGGAGGTAGGAGAGGATCGGTGTGGTGGAGGGAGATAGCGCGGATTAGGGAGGGTGAGGGTGAGTTAGGAGGCAGTTGGTTTGGGGAGCATGTTGTGAGGCGGGTGGGGGACGGGTCAGATACTTTTTTCTGGACCGATCCCTGGCTGGATGGTTTTTCGTTGCGGGAGCGATTTGGGCGCCTATTTGAGTTGGCGGAGACCAAATCGCGTACGGTGGCAGAGATGTTTACTCTAGGTTGGGGGGAAAATGGGGAGGCGTGGGAGTGGCGGAGGCGGTTGAGGGCGTGGGAGGAGGAGATGTTGGGGGAGTGTCAGTCTTAACTTCTTGACATTTTTTTGCAGGATCAGACCATTGATAGGTGGCAGTGGAGCCCAGACCCTGACTTAGGCTATACTGTCGGGGGTGCTTATCAGCTTTTGACTTCTCATGCCTCAGTTACTTTGGATGATGCGGAAAACCTTGTATGGCACTCTCAGGTCCCTTTGAAGGTTTCCATATTTGCGTGGCGTTTATTGCGTGACAGGTTGCCTACGAGAGTAAACCTGGTCACTCGGGGAGTTTTGTCTTCTACAGCTGGCACGTGTGTTTTTGGATGTGGAGCGGCCGAATTGGCCCATCATTTATTTCTCTCATGTAGTTTTGCTGGATCTCTTTGGGACTTAGTTCGCGCGTGGATTGGTATCTCTTTGGTGGATTTCACTTCTTTGCGTGATCATTTTGTCCAGTTTACAGCCTCAGCAGGTGGATCTCGAGCGCGTCGGTCTTTTTTGCAGCTTATTTGGCTTACTTGTGTTTGGGTGATATGGACAGAGAGAAATCATCGTTTATTCAAAGGCTCAACAGACACACCTCATCTTTTGTTGGATAAGATCAAGCTTTTCTCATTTCGGTGGTTGAAGACAACGAGTATCACGTTAACTTCAAACTATCATAGCTGGTGGTCTGATCCATTGTTGTGTTTGGGCCTTGTATGATTTGATTATGATTGTATCTTATTGACTTTTTGTAAACTGGTATAGTCTTCCTTGGTACGTCTTGTGCTGGGGAGGCTGTTTATGTTAATATATCTCATTTTGGCTTCTTCAAAAAAAAAATTAATTTAAAGAAATGTTAAATGTCCCAAAACAGAGTTCAGATACGCTTCATTAGCTTATCCTCCATTAACTTCCATTACATTGTTCAGATCGTGACACATGGATAAAAATTTATCAATGGTCCAGATTTAAAATGTAAGGAAAAGTAATAAAAGAAAAAAAGAAACAAGTAAATTGCATAAATTTCCCTCTTGCTTGCAATACATTGCTCTTGATCTTCTTCCTTGTTGCTGCAACACCGTCATCTCCTCACACAAATCACTCTCCATCCCAACGTCGTCGTCTTCCCATCTCATTGTCAATACTAACACACTTGCTCACGTTGTTGTCACCCTTCTCTATCCGTTCAACCGTCGTCGCCGTCATTTTCGCTATTTTCAGTTTTAAAATATCTCTGTTCTTCCGACCACCCAGCATCACTGTTGCTACTATTTTTGGCCAAAGTATTATTGGTTTTTAAAACTATAACTTTTTGTTCTTGTTGATGTTGTTATTGTTTTGATACATTAATTAGTTGGGAATGTGTATTATTGTTGTTATTATAATATTATTGCTTTTCAAGGTATTATTGTTATTATTATACTATGAATTTTATGTTGTAATAGTCCAGAACACAATTGAAAAGGGGGAAGTGGTGGTGAGACACCGCGGCGGTAGCGGCGAGGAAGAAGAGGTCTTGTCGGCGATCGTTAGTGAGAGACACTATGATAGAGAGATGGAGATGCGGCGTAGAGATTGAGAGGTGTTTTGTTGTGACGGATAAGAGGAAAATTGAGAGAGAGAAGTAAGATGAGGTTGTTGCGAAAGGAATAAGAAGAATATGATTTTCCAATCTAATCTAAACCAGTGGGGCGACGGCGTTGGAACAGAGAGAGATTTGACGGCGGCCAGTTGTGAGAAGATGTCGAGTAGTGTTGTAGCAACAAGGAAGAAGATGAAGAACGATATATTGCAAGGAAGAGAGAAGTTTACACAGTATCAAGAAGAGAGAACATTTTAAATTTGGAGCATTGATAAATTTTTATCATGTGTCACGATCTAAACAAGGTAATAGAAGCTAATGGAGGATAAGCTAATGGAGCATATCTGAACTCCCCAAAACAATGATTAAAGAACAAAAGTCGTAATAGTACATTTAATGTCTTGAATTTTAATTAAAATGTTTGTTCCGGTCATGTGAGCATAACTTAATTAATAGAGATATCATATTATATATGCAAGAGTCTGAGTTCGAACTCATACATTCGACTTATTTATCTTTAATTTAAATAAAATTTATAACCACTAACTACTTAATAAAAAATATTTGTTTTTGTTTCATTTATATTTTCTTAATCATTACTCGGATGACATATTAATTTATATTATAAATTAACTATATATTAACTATAGCCCCGTTGTTTTAAAAAAAAAACTATAGCCCCGGTTATAAAAGTCATGGTTGTTGATAATGCCTAAAAAAAAAGTCACATAGTAAGTTTGATAAGCAATAAAATAAAAATAGATAAATCGTCCGGCATTACGCGTTCTCACTATAATTTTTAAATAGTAAATTTTAAGTGTCTCTTTGACTAGTTATTTTGATTTTTAAATGTGATTTTTTAAGTTATCCTCAAATTTATTTTTCTCAATCAATTTAATCTAAAAATAAAAATAAAAGTTCTTAAAAAAATACAAATAAAATAAAATACTCGCTCATTGTGTATTACTATTTTTTTTATCTTATACTCATATAGCGTACTGCAATACTAATAGAGTCTTTGCACAAAATAAAAAAAAAAAAAAAGGGACATAGACGACTGATGGCTTACATTTTCAGAAGTGCATTGTGAGACAAACGAAAGGGGTAAAAATGATGGTGCCTAGCAAAAGAAGAGGTTAGAACCAGCTCCATCGGCTAGAGGGACATGGACTCTTCAGGAGGCTCGGGTTTAATAATAGAATCTAATATATTAGTTCCACCACAAATCGATTTCGCCGGTTAGATTGGATTAATGAAAAAAGTGTATTCAATTCAACCATTTACATGATCTCCCCTAACCTAAGACTGTCCTCTTTTCCAAATGAACAGATGAACACTCGAACCGAACTCGCTCATCCTTTTTTTGGGCATAGGGACGCGAGAACTTAATCAACCGCAATTTTAGAAAATTTGCCTCCACTCCAGCAAGACAAGATAAAGACTAACATCTCAGGCATACCATAAAGAAGAAGAGACTAATAATACCTAATCAATACATATTATTATTTTCTATATATATATATATATACTTCATCTACAAAAAAGATACTCATATGACTTAAATATTTCTTTATGTAACTAATTTTGGTGGCTCTGTGTTTGGCATGATCAAGGCTGATTGGAAAATATCAATAGCCAACTGATCATATATATATGTACTAGTCCCACACTCGTGCGATGCACGGGTGTTATGCGATATTTTATATTATAATAATGTTGAATTCACTTCTTTCAATCACATGCGTAATAGGGAATGGATTCTCTCAAGTGTGATTTACACTTGAGAGAATAAAGTGTAATCTAACATCATCTAAATTCATTTTCTCTAAATTTTTATATGTTTCTCTCTCTTGATCAATGGTAACAAACCACACTTTATTCTCTCAAGTGTAAATTACACTTGAGAGAATCCATTCCCTGCGTAATAACATCTAAAACAATTAAATTTAAAATAGAGACATATTATCTAGATTAAAATATCAATCAATATATGAGATTTAAATTAAAACGAAAGCTAATAATCATTACCAACTATTTTTTTCTTCTTCAGTTGAATTCAAAATATCTTGGAATGACATAAAATCAAAATGGTTCAATGGAATGTGTGGAGCATCGATCTTGGTAAATGTAGTAGTGTGCGATGCACGGACATTATGCGTTGTTTTATAATGAAGCGTCAAAAAATTATTTGTATAAATAGTAAATTAATAATTGAAACAATAGATATTATCAAAATAATATAGCAATAAAACTTAATTAAAAATATTAACAATATGAATTATATTTGTAATTGCATTTCAAACAATTTATTTGTAGTGTTTTGTAAATATCATGCAAAGTCCCACTATAGAAATATCACAAATTAGACAATAAGAATGCTAAGGAAAAAAAAAGTTGAATATTAAAAGGGAAAGAAATGAAGAAATATGATGAGAAAGAGGGTTGGGTAGAAGGGTTATACAATGACTATGATAAAGTGTTAAAATAGAATAAAGAGCATCAAAATCTATATATACTTGCAAAATCAACAATATAGTCTCACTCGTTAAATACAAAGAAAAAGAAAGATACAATAAAATCATAAAATTTCATAAACATATCATTCTTCTACAACACTAATAACCCTTCCAAATAGAAATTTCACATGCCCATATATGTATGAGGAGGGATATAAGACATATATATATATATTATATAAAATAAGACATATATATTATAAAATAATTAATTCACAAAACCGTTTTTATTATAGTGGGAATGTTATAATCAAAAGGCTTGACACTAAAAAAACATTAAAAGAGGTGATTGTTTCACTTATTATCTAACTCTTGATTTTTCCACAAAAAAATGATCTAAAGGCTATGATTGATTGATACAATTAGGGTTAGGATTAGTGATATGAGAACTATCTATGATTTATATATATATATATATATATATATATATATATATATATATATATATATATACACACAGGTTGATCTCTATGAGGCTTCAACGACCATCACCTCTTTTTTCTAATCCTAATTATAATAGTTTCAACACTTCCTTTTTTCCACTGCATATTACGAAAAATGGCTTCTCTTAACAATTTTACAAACCTTGCTTTAGATTTGTTGACATTCTCGCTACTTGATACTCTTCGCAAGTCTATCATTCGTCCTTGAAAAGACATAAACGCATACAAAAATTTGAAGCATTACTTTTATGCTCATTAGATTATCACTCCTCAAATTTTCATCATTTTGATTGTTTTTTTTCTTTTTTCGAATAAGATTGCTTTGTTGTGTGTGCTTCAATTTGCTTTTGTAACACTCCAAAAAAATGGTTTAATTACATGTTTATTTTTACTCACTCACAAAATCAGTCTCCCTATTTTAAAATCACTCGGTTTTAGTCTTGCTATCAGATTTTTATACTTGAAAGTAGTTATTTAATAGTATATTTTAAATGACATGAGATACAACTTGATGGTATAAATTCATCAGGTGGATTAATTATTTATAATTCATTAATTAATTTATAGATATGAATAATTTGTGAAATTTAAAACGAAGTTTTTGATGAATTTTCTTATAATTTTATGATTTTTTTTATCATTTAATATCACCACGTTGTATGTCACATCATTTAAAATATGTTAAATAACTATAACTATTTTTAATAGCAAAAAATATAACAGATGCACCAAAATTGGGTGATTTTCAAATAAGATGATCAATTTTATGAGTGAATGAGAATAAAAGATCAAAACAGTAGTTAAGAAGAAAAAAAAACTTTTATACAGAGTTTGAATTTTTGCCTCCAAAATTTATATTTATAATTCACTTTTATATAAATACATCAAAATACTAATCACTTGAAATTTAATTTAATTTTAATCAAAACCAAAAATACCAATTACTTGAAATTTAATTTATTTTTAATCAAAACCAATCACTTAAAAATGAAGTTTTGTCACTCCAAAATCTACTCTCTAGTAGCTCTATGTTTTCCTCTGTTTTCATTCTTTAGTATGCATGCATATTGTTGATGATGACATTAATTTACATGATGGAACAAGAAGGGTCATTCCTTATTTGATACACAGGGTAATGAGGTACACTATAATTATAAGGCCATGCCACAATTGCTTCTACTTTAGTTTCATCTTTTTTTTCTTCTTTCTTTTCCTCTGGCTTTCCCACATCACCAACACTCACCAATTCTGCATGACAAAATCTCTTTCTTAGCAGAGATGTCAGTCTAACTGAGTCCACCCCTTCTCCAGTTACTTCTATTTGATCCTTGTTATCTCCTTGTATAGTTGCTCCTTCCACTCCTGAATATTAATTTTTGCACATTAATATTTTTGTTTTTTGATAAGCTTTGCACATTAATATTAGTTAAGTGGTATTTTTTTTAATATAGTATATAAATATGAGTCATGTTAAACAGTGTACCCGATGCACTTGTTAAGCATACCCAAGATAAAAATAAAACATAAAGTTAATGTTGATAAAAATAATTTTTTACACTTTCAATGCATTGAATGTACGAGTTTCAAGACAAAATTTTCTTATTTATGTGCTTATTCAGTCCACCGGATGCACTATTTAACATTTTCCTATAAATATAAATTTAAATCAGAGTGAATTTTCATTATCACCTGAGACTCCAACTGCAATCTTCATGGCTCTGGACCTTGATTTTTGGTCGTTCAAAGACATCTTGATCACTATCTTTTGCTGCACATATTTTACGATCAAACATATATATATTAATTACTTGATGGAAAATACACATATATACATATAACAAATTCTCTATCGTGTAAGTGGAATCCTAGCCATTGATTTACTAATATTTATAATTGATCAAACATAATTGAATGTGAGAATTACCACGACACACTCTCTAGTGAAAACCTCACCGTAGAGAATAAGTTCCCACACGTATTTAACTAGCTAGTTAGCGGAGTTAAAATTATAAATTAATTACCTTGGTCATGATGGATATGAGAAAGATCTATGTATAAATAAATGGACTTATAATAATAGCTGTAAAAAGAAGTGGATTAGCAAGAAGAGAGGTTTATGTTTAGTGTAATAGGAAAGTGTTTAATGAAGTACTAATATGCATTTAACGTATTTATAAGGCATCATTTTCTTTGTTGTGGAATAAAATCAAACGCGTGGTTATTGAAGACTTTGATTTTACGGGTGTGTACCATATAGTTTTCTTCGTCTTTTTATAGTTTTATTATAATACGCAAAAAAAAAACTATGTATAAAAATGTGACGTATTGTTTTCTTTGGGTCAACCCTTTGATATTTGTTTTAGTTACAGGAAATTTCTCAGTCATTTTATATTCAAGCTAATTGGAAAATAACATTCTTTGTTCTAGAAAAGTCCTAACATAGTGTCATGGTGGTTAGAGTCCACCCATACAAATTAAATAAGAAAACTTAGAAAAGTATAGTATACGAGTCAAAAATAAACGTATAGTCTCAGTAATCTTATTTTCTTTTCTTTAGTTTTTTTATAATTAAACTGTGACTTTTTTTTTTTCCTATTTGCAATACATAAACCGTTTGAACAAAAAATTAATTTTTTTATTTATTTACAATGAGTTGGAGGTCGAACTCATAACCTATAACGTACTAACCAAATCTCTGGTCACTAAAAAAAATTATTTTCAGTGGTTCATGTAAAAATATTTGAAACATTTGGTGGACCAAATTTGTTGGACTTATTCTTGATGGACCTATTCTTCAGCAAAATTAGTTTTTAATTAATAGTTGTTTTTTTCTCTTGTTTAGTTAATAAAAGACCTATTCTTCAGGTCCTTATTTTGTGGTTAGTTAGACTGCTAGTGGGAAACGTGACTTTCATTTTGTAAAGGCTATTTAAGCCATGCTTTTCTTTGCATAAGATTAGACAAGTGATTTCATCTATCAGCAAATATATTGAGTTTATATTTTAGTGTGTGAACACAAGTTTTAACAAATTGGTATCAGAGCTTCATCACTGAGGCCTGATCCAGAGAGTGAGAAAAATGTCTAATGAAGGACAAAACTTGTTGAGTATTCCTAAGTTTGATGGGGATTACGATCATTGGAGTATGCTGATGGAGAATTTACTTCATTCCAAGGAGTGGTGGCATCTAATTGATCCCGGATACGTCGAGTTGGACGCAAGGGTAGTGGAGAATGATGCAGAGAAGAAGGAAAGAGCAGATTTGAAACTAAAAGATATGAAAGTCAAAAATTATCTATTTGCAGCCATAGATAAGACCATTCTGAAGACAATCCTGCAGAAAGACACATCTGCACAACTTTGGGAATCAATGAGAAGGAAATATCAAGGAAGTAAGAGGGTACAAAGAGCCCAATTGCAAGCTCTCAGAAGAGAATTTGAAATCCTGGAAATGAAAGAAGGAGAAACCATTGTCGAATATTTCTCCAGAGTCATGACGGTGGCAAACAACATGCGCAACAATGGAGAGGCAATGCAAGACATTCAAATTGTGGAGAAAATTCTGCGGACTCTCACCGAGAGGTTTAATTACATAGTTGTCTCGATAGAGGAATCAAAAGACATAAACTGCCTCTCAGTCGATGAACTTCAAAGCTCACTCATCGTCCATGAACAAAAGTTACGAAGAAGGATCAATGAGGAAGAGCAGGTGCTTAAAGTGACTCAAGAAGAGAGAAGCGAAAGAGGAAGAGGCAGAAGCACGTTTGGAGGATATCGAGGACGGGGTCGAGGGAGATCATCACCAGCTTACAAAGCAGCAATAGAGTGCTTCAAGTGTCACAAAAAGGGACACTTCCAGTACGAATGTCCAGATTGGGAAAGAGAGGCCAACTTTGTTGAATTAGAGCATGAAGATGAGTTGTTACTCATGGCATATGTTGAAGAAAAGAAAGAAACAAGAGAAGAAATATGGTTCTTGGACTCTGGATGCAGCAATCACATGAGTGGAAATAAAAAGTGGTTTACAGACCTGAATGAGGACTTCAAGCAAACAGTGAAATTGGGAAATGATAGTCGTATTGCAGTGACAGGAATAGGAAGTGTGCGATTATGGGTAAATGGCATTGTTCAGGTAATTACCAATATTTATTATATTCCTGAACTAAAGAATAATTTGTTAAGTATTGGGCAATTACAAGAAAAGGGGCTCACTGTATTAATTCAGAATGGCACCTGCAAGGTGTTACATCCTAGTAGAGGACCAATCATGCATTCAGATATGAGTGGAAATAGAATGTTCTATTTCTTGGCGAAGATGGTGTCAACTCTACCTAAATGTATGCAAGTCGAAGCCGATGATGAATCACGACTATGGCATTCACGGTTTGGACATCTCAACTACAAGGGACTCAGAACTCTTGCATATCGAGGAATGGTTGAAGGGCTGCCTACTGTGAAAACTCCACAAAAGTTGTGCACACATTGTCTCGTAGGGAAGCAGCATCGAGATCCCATTCCTAAAAGAAATCTCTGGAGAGCAACACACAAATTGCAGCTTGTTCACTCAGACATTTGTGGTCCTATTAGCCCAATTTCCAACAGCAATAAGAGGTATGTCCTAAGTTTTATTGATGACTTTACATGTAAAACTTGGATATATTTTTTGAATCAGAAATCAGAAGCATTGGAGGCCTTCAAAGGATTCAAAACATGGACTGAAAAGGAGGCTGGAACAAGCATCAAATGCTTGAGAACGGATAGAGGAGGCGAGTATAACTCGAAGGAGTTTACAGAATTTTGTAGCACTCATGGGATCAATCGACAACTAACAGCAGCATACACTCCCCAACAAAATGGTGTTGCTGAGCGGAAGAACCGGACGATCATGAATATGGTGCGCTCCATGTTGTCAGAGAAACAAATGCCGAAGGAATTCTGGGCTGAAGCTGCAAATTGGTCGATTCACATTCTTAATAGATGTCCAACAACAGCTCTTGAAAACATGACCCCACAAGAAGCATGGACTGGCTGCAAACCAAGAGTGGATCACTTCCGAATATTCGGTTGTCTTGCTCATGTACATGTTCCAGATCAGAAAAGAATAAAGCTAGATGACAAAAGCAAAACACACATTTTTCTTGGTGTGAGCAAGGAGTCCAAAGCATACAAACTCTTTGATCCTATTACCAAGAAAATAACAATCAGCAGAGATGTAAAATTTGAAGAAAATGCATGTTGGAAATGGAAACAAAGCAAAGGAGAAGTACAATCAGATGTGCTGGACTTGGAAGACAAAAATTCAGATGCCAACAAAGAGTTAGAGTTAGAAGAAGACTCTGATTCTAACAATACAAGTAACACAATCTCGCAAACAGGAGGAAATTCTTCCACAACTTCATCAGGTGGAAGCGAGCCAAACTCGCCTACAGGCAGATTTCGAAGAGCTCCTGGATGGATGTCAGATTACACACCCGGAGAAGGACTTTCAGAGGAGGAAGAAGAAGCAATGATGAGGATAACAGAAGAAGATCCAGTCACATACAATGAAGCTGCGAAAGAAAAAAAAATGGAGAGATGCGATGGCTAAAGAGATTGACTCGATAGAGAAAAATGGCACGTGGAGACTTACAACCTTACCAAGTGGAGTCAAAGCTATTGGAGTTAAATGGATTTTTAAAACCAAGCTTAATGAGCATGGTAATGTAGAGAAGTACAAAGCTAGGTTGGTGGCCAAAGGATATGCGCAACAATATGGGATTGACTACACAGAGGTGTTTGCTCCGGTGGCACGTCTTGATACAATAAGACTTATCCTGGCAACTGCAGCTCAAAACAAGTGGGAAGTATACCAGTTAGATGTCAAGAGTGCATTTCTTCAAGGAGAACTCAAGGAAGAGGTGTATGTACAACAACCTACCGACTTTGAGAAGAAGGGAGAAGAAGATAAAGTATATAAGCTAAATAAAGCTTTATACGATCTGAAACAGGCTCCGCGAGCATGGTACAGTCGCATAGAATCCTACTTCATTCGAGAGGGCTTCGAAAGGTGTGCTTCTGAACATACACTCTTTACAAAAGAAAAGGAGGGAGATTTGGGAAAGATGAGCTATTTTCTTGGCATGGAAATTATACAGAATTCAAAGGGAATATTTATGTGTTAAAGAAAGTATGCGAGAGAAGTGCTGGCAAGGTTTGGCATGTCTGATAGCAAACCAGTTGGAAATCCTATTGTAGCAGGCACAAGGCTTTCCAAGGATGAGAAGGGAACCAAGATCGACTCAACCATGTTCAAGCAAGTTGTTGGCAGCTTGATGTACTTGACAGCAACAAGACCAGATATTATGTTTGGAGTGAGTTTGATTAGCAGATATATGTCATCTCCAACTGAGGAGCATTGGTGTGCAGCAAAGAGGATATTAAGATACATCAATGGCACAATTGAAATGGGAATTCTTTACAAAGGAGAAAGCATCACAGAATTGGTGGCATACACGGACAGTGACTTTGCAGGATATCTTAATGACAGAAAAAGTACTTCTGGTTTTGCATTTCTTCTTGCAGGAGGTGCAGTTTCTTGGGCATCAAAGAAGCAGCCTGTAGTTACATTATCTACCACTGAAGCTGAGTATATTGCAGCGGCTTCTTGCGCATGTCAATACATTTGGCTTACAAGGTTACTCGAAAAACTTGGGCATAAAGGAGAAGAAGGCAGCATAATGTACTGTGATAACAGTTCAACGATACAATTGTCAAAGCATTCTGTGTTCCATGGCAAGAGTAAACACATAGATGTGAAGTTCCATTTTTTGAGAGATTTAGTAAATGAAGGAACTGTGAAATTGAAGTATTGTAATACCCAGAATCAAGTTGCAGATATTATGACAAAGCCATTGAAGAAAGAACAATTTATCAAGCTACGAGAGATGTTGGGGCTGATGTCTGCAATGGAAGTAAGCTGACTTACTTACTGTATTCAGCTTAAAGGAGAGATTGTTGGACTTATTCTTGATGGACCTATTCTTCAGCAAAATTAGTTTTTAATTAATAGTTGTTTTTTTCTCTCTGTTTAGTTAATAAAAGACCTATTCTTCAGGTCCTTATTTTGTGGTTAGTTAGACTGCTAGTGGGAAACGTGACTTTCATTTTGTAAAGGCTATTTAAGCCATGCTTTTCTTTGCATAAGATTAGACAAGTGATTTCATCTATCAGCAAATATATTGAGTTTATATTTTAGTGTGTGAACACAAGTTTTAACAAAATTTTCCCGAAATTTTGACTGCTATAAGGGAACGATAGAAGTGGTGTAAGAGTTCAATTGATTTCTTTTTCCCCTCAGGATGTTAATAGTCCAAATGTTTAATTGGTTTTCACTAATTTTAAGTTTTCTATTTTTTTAGTGAATCACATTTATTTGGGATTTTTTTTTACACAATTTATGGGAATTCTTTTATATTTTTATAAACAGAGAATGATTTTAATATATTAATTTTTTTAATTATTATATAACATATGTCATACAATCTAAGCTTACCATTTTTTCATTAGAGTTTATTTTTTTATTAGAGTTTTTTGACTTATACAAAAAATATTAATATTAATTATATATGTACTAAAAAAATTGGTGCACTAAAAAGTTGTGCCATGTGCCACCGTTTCTCCTGAACCCCTACATAGAGCTGAATAAGAGTAAGATATCATACAAATAATATAAGTATTTATAATATGGACATTCGATAATAAAGATGATAACATTATTCATTTTTTATTTTTTTTTTTATACATACACATGAATAGTACACGGGATAAGCAGTGTTTGTTTATCGTAATAAAAATCATATTTTTAGTAAAATAACCTTTAACTTGTTTTGATACAATAAGTTAGTCTTAGCAGCTTTTGTAGTTTTTTTAAAATTATTTTTAGATTTAGTTTTTTTTTTTTTAAAAAATCTGTAACAAACAAATGCAATATTTCTAAAAGCGATTATTTTTATAAAAACTGTGATTTTTCTCTAAAAAAAGTTGTGACAAATGACCTCTCAATTGCGGATTTGAAATTCGACTTCTACATGTAAAATACGATATTTATTAACTGAGTTATGAGTTAAGGTTAAGAGAATGAAAACTCTATTATTATCATGTTCTATTCAAAATTATATGCCAACTGAATGAAAACTCCAATAATTTAGAGTTTAACAGGAAGTTAAATTCGACGGTTAAGTAAAATTTGGTAAAAATTATTTCCTAGAAATCAAACTCAAATTCTTTCGAACAATTCATCTTAGAACGAGCTAATTAATCATTTGAGTCCTCTACTTCAATTTATTAAACATCACTTCATATTTATTAAGAAAATCAAAATACAATTAATTGACGGTAAATTCTAATATGGACCACTTCATCAAGTGGTCCACGGTGGACCAGACACAAATAACATTATAACGAATACGAATTTTACAAAATCTACCATTTGATTGAAAGTTTAGATCATATAGATCATCTATAGAAAAATTGAAAACTATTTGATATATTATTGAGACACATCAAGATTAACGGTTTATTAAATAACGTAAATCTTTGATGATGAGTTTTAATAACACATCAAATAATTTTCAAAAAAATTTAAAAAATTTAAAAAAATTTATGGATGATCTATACGATATAAACTTTAAATCAAATATTAAATTTTGTAAAATTCATATTCGATATATCACTTGTCAACGGTGAACCACTATAGTAACATTAACCTTAATTTACAGCACTATGGAAAGACGTAAAATCAATTTTCATTAGTTACTGTAAAATCAATTTTCATTAGTTATTGAAAAAATAAAAGAAAAAATCACACAAATAAGTAAAAAAAAAAAATCTTAAAATTGCATGAAATTCTAGTGACCAGCAATGAGTTAGTATCCCTCTATTTCCAATTCTTTCCATTTCCTTCATTATTATATAGTTTTGGGAATATAAATGCAAAAATATGACATCAAGTGGGTCCAAATGTCATTTATACACCCCAAAATATTTAAAAACTTTGATAATGAAAGAAATGGAAAACATAAGAAATGGAGAGGATCTCAACTCACCAGCTATTTCGCAAATAAATAAATAGAGTTCTGAAGCAGGTTTTGAATGGGGGGCAACTGTGCGACGTCGGAGAAGAAGATGTTATTCGCCGGAGATTGAAGCTCCATCTATGTTCTGAGCTGTAGCTACCTACATTGTTCTCGTTACGATTATTATTATTATTATTATTATTATTATTATTATTATTATTATTATTATTATTATTATTATTATTATTATTATTATTATTATTATTATAATTATTGTTATTTATTTATTATTGTTGTTGTTGTGATCAGAAATCGCTGGAAGATGAGGAGGTTGAAATGCCTGACTTCAATGAGAAGTGGTTGCTGATTCAGATTCAGGTGAAGAAGATACTGTTTCTGAAGATGATGAGGTACTCTCTGAAGTTTGCATAGAATGTTTTGTGTTGCCATGTGTTAGTTTATGCTTTGCTTTATCTTGTTTGTTTCGGTCATTGCTAAATTATTTCATCTTTTATGTTTAGAGTAAATAGTCAAATTAGTTTTTTCAAAGATATAATGGAAATTTTATGCCTCAAGTTCGCAAATGTGCGTTTGTTTAGTTAAATCAGCCCCTCATGATTTGAGTACTACACTACTACTAACTAGACTGGTGGAACACATTAGGACTCTTCATATTCAGTGATGACGCTGTAATTTCCATTATTTAAGGACTAATGTTGTATTGTATCCGAAGGATATGTGCAGTGCAACCGTAAACATATCCTTGGAGAGAATCAACAAATTGATAACTGTTGCAGGCATCTGCAGCAAAGCTAAGCCAAGATTTTCATTGCAATCAGTGACACATAAATATGGGCACATTGGCTCTTCTTTCTCTAATATTGATAGTGGAATTAGATTTAGACGCTGAGCCTTCAGAAACCGAAGCTCTTCTGTATGAATTTAGTCTTCCCCTAATGGCTGTTCTTTTTGACAACTTCCAAGATAAGACTGATCTGGTGGAAGGTGATCTGTTGTTTTTGCACCTCTATTTTCCAGTATCCACATGAAAATCAAAGAAAAGGAAAAACAGTGCAGCCTTTTCAGAAGAAAAGGAAAAATACTGTTATTTAATGTTCAATTGAAAATTGATGGAAGGTGATCTGTTGTTTTTGCAGAATTTTCTCTTACAAGCTAAAGAAATGGGATTTTATGGCAGTAAAGGTGGTCAAAGAACCATTATCTTCAATCCAAGAGTTTGCGACAATGTTGACCTTGAAGTGGGGAGCTTAATCCGCATTCACCCTCCATGGTAAGATTGTTACGTTTGCATTTTTTTGTACAAGTTTACTTGGTCGAAGTTTAATTGTTCTATAACTTAGATATTTTAATATCTATTCCTTACTGCGGGCTCTCAACTTGCTGTCAATTGCAAGTGTTTTTGTTTCTTGATCCCTTTTGGTGTTGGTTATTGAACAGGAAGTTCAAGTGGTAAATGATACTATTATCTTGTGTTCTTATTTCTCTGAAATTTCATCCCCATTTTGATTAATGCGGAGAGCAGACCATGAACGTGTAATGTTCATTTTTGTTTCTTACAAACCAAGGAAAGTCGTGCAAGCCTCCGTTTGTAGTGAATAGAATACCAAATTGGGGATATTCCCACATAAAATAATAAAATAATAAACAAGAACAGCAAATTAGTGTACCTTCTTACTTTGACTCATGAGTTAAGGTCACCTTTGAATTAATGTAAGGGAAATTTTAGGGTTCTTTTATTTAATTTTTTTTCCTTCTCAACTAGTGTTTCATTGTGACCGTGGAAAATTAACAAATCACACTCACATTGACATGCGAATTCATTCACATACCGCCACGACTCACCGTCTTTACACCACTTCCATAAAAAAAGTTAACATTACAATTATGCAAAAATAATTTCTAACTTTTAATACAATATTTTGTTGTAACAATTTTTTTGTTATTGTTTATTAGTTTTCTTCTCATTTAAAAGAAATAATAAAATTGTAGTAGTATGTATAGAAAGTAATTAATTGGAAATTTTGTTTGTTGTTGCTAACAATTCTCCAAAATTCGCAATTGGTTTTCACTTGTTCAGTTTTCTTAAATAATAAATATAACACCATTTATATTTGTCTGTTATATCCACCATCAATGATTCATCTCCAGGTTTAGTGACCAAATTATGTAGCTTTATTTCTTTCCTCTCATTCTTCTTCTTGCTCTTTATACTTGGTATCATTAAAGGTTCATTTCTTCTTTTCACTTTTGTATTTTTGTTTTCATGCTCTTGGTTGGTTAGACTTAAATACATATATTAAATGTGTCATGTGTGTAAGAGGGTCCTTCAACAAAAAAGATAAAAATATATTGGAAAAATCAATGGTTGAAGTTGTAATACTTTAAAATGTTGATTTTATAAAGTATTACGGAGTATTTTCATGCTTATATACTCTTTAATACATAATTTGATAAAGAAATGTTCATGGCAGGTGCATTGATAGGTCCAATTGCATTTGCCATTTTGGCTGTTGGAAATTCAGCTGTTATCATTGGACTTTGGACTGCACATGTTATATGGACATACTATTGTGTGGCAAGGTTGTAGTTTATGTTCTAATTCAATCTCAATCTTCAATCGTTGGCCTTTGACAACAGAACAAAGAGGTTTGGACTGGTCTTCAAAGTTGTGGTGCTGATATGTTTGCCTGTTCCTTTGTTACTTTGGCCAGTAGTGTTGGTAGCTTTTTAATTTTTATGTGGAATTGGATACAGCTTTTTTGCTCCTCTTCTTGCAACTTTTGAGGCTGTTGAAGAAAATGTTGAAGACAAATTTTATCATTGCTTCATTGTAAGTTATTATTTATGCTTAAGTATCCTTATGTAAGTTATTAATATTTGTGCTCATGTATCCTTATGCTTGATAATTGCTATCCTGACTTGACTATGTGATTTAGGCCTTGCTTAGATACAATTTAATTAAGCGCTTCTCATAGAATAAGTGCTTATCATATAAGTTATTTCAATATAAGCTAGAAGTTGTTGTCATATGCTATTATAGATAACTTATGGAATAAGCTGAAAATAGTTTATGGACACAGCATATTGTTTCCATAAGCTCTTCCGAACAGTTTCACGGATGCTTATGTCGGTAGGTAAGCTCAAATAAGCTTGATCCAAATAGGTCCATAGTTAATTAATTAATTATCTTAAAAGCAGAATGCAGGAAGCTTTAATGCAACTTAATAATGATTCCAGGATGGTTGTTGGTCAGCAATTGAAACAAGCTGCACAGTGGTTCAAGATGTCACAGACTTTTGCTTTTACTCCTATTTTTCATACATGGATAAACTAAGAAAAAATTTAATCCCTCAAGAAAAGCCATTTGATATCAGGTAAGTTGTTCCCTCCAATTTAAGTTTGACAGTTTGAGTTTGAAAATATAATCTTGTGGACTAGTAGTTTAGATAATTTTTAATTGTTCTCTAGATTATCAA
Source organism: Trifolium pratense (assembly GCF_020283565.1). NCBI lineage: Eukaryota > Viridiplantae > Streptophyta > Magnoliopsida > Fabales > Fabaceae > Trifolium > Trifolium pratense. The sequence goes on from NC_060060.1 coordinate 71,963,533, forward strand.
ATTGAGATTCAAATCGTGAATCATAAGACCTTTTTTTGTGAATTGTGAATCAAATCTTGTTATGAATCTTAACTCATAAGATACATTGCCAATAATAATATGTCATTTTTAAGTAAAAAAACAAGCGACATAAAAAAACTATAAGCTGATATATTATATACGAGCCTCATAATAATTCAAGATTCAAGTAATTATCGAATGTCAATAGAAAAGTGGTTGGTTATACAAAACTGACAAAAAAAAAGTAGTTTTCTTTTCTTGAGGGGTTAAATTTTAGGTAGTGCTTTCTCAGAACGAATCATGATTCATGTCCAAATAGATACACACTAAACATAGTATTAATTAGGTTCAAATAGATACACACTAAACATACTAATAACCATGGTTATCTTAGTTAGATTGTTACTATTACCATGTTGCTTGTTGGATATCTTGGTTGGAGTTCCCTTCGATTTGGTTTTAATCACATCTATTTCTATATGTAAGAGCCCTTACATGCTGTTTAGAGCATGGAAGATACTGTTAGAAGATTTAATTGGAAGAAAGTGACCTTTCCTAGAAACTGAATGTGTCCCATTTGCCGGCCTTGCCATCATCCTCTGGCCTTTGGCTGTTCTAGGAGCTGTATTAGCAGCTACCATTATCAGCCCTTTCATTAAATTCCGAAGGATATGTGCAACCGTAAACATATATATTTTTATCTGCAAGTTTAACTGAAAATCATCTTGAAGATGATGACATAGTGGAATTAGATTGATACATTGAGCCTTCTGAAACCGAAGATCTTCCGCCTGAATTTAATCTTCCCATAATGGCTGATCTTTTTGACAACCTCTAAGTTAAGACATGTGTTTACTTCTTCTCTGTATAAGATCTTTCCACCTCTAATTTCCAGTATCCGCATGAAAAAGAAAAAAAAGAAGGAAAAACAGCGCAGTTTTTTCAGAAGAATAGTAGGTCCCACTTGCCAGAGACAGTTGTTAACAGTGAAGACTCCCCTGAACCTGTGGATAGCGGATCATCAAGTGACAATGAGGTATTACTTCTCTATGGTTGCTCATATACTTAATTAGTTTATTGTCATATCTTGCTTCAAATAACTATGGACCAGAGAGAGAATGAGGAGTAAAGCATCCTTTTGCTCCTTCTGTTTTAGCTCATACTTTAGTGGAACCCCCCCCATCCCTGATAGTAAAACTTTTGCCTTTACTCTGTCTGCCCTTACATTGTTGTCCAAGTAAAACACCATTTAAGACTTCTATATTGTATAGACAATCATTAATTGTAGGTTTCTTTTTTCTTTTCATTTTTTGGGGTTGGGAGGTTGCATAAAGCTGATTTTACATTTGTTTACAGACATGGACCCAAATGTTTGATGTACAAAGAAAAATAATTTCAGGTGAGTTTGGCTGTGTTGATGTAAATATCATTTCAAGATACCTGGACGGAAAGCTGATTGTTTGTCATTGCTCATTTAGCAAGTATACCGAGGTGAAGTTTTAAAAATCAACCGATTCAATTTCCATAGGTCATTTGATTATTTGATATGCTTGTTATTGCCCTGAAACTATATATAGGCTTGGAGAATGGAGACTTGTGATGGTCTCTCACTCTTGTAAACTCTAGTATTTTCTGTTATTCCATTTGATTTAGGGAAGTGTATTGCAATGAGATTTTAAAAGTTTATTTATGATAAAACAAATGTATAGTTTCGATCAAGATCTTTAACACGCGAAGAGTAATAATAAAGTGTTAACTCGCAAGTTGTGAGAATGATTATTTTATTAAAATATCAATAATATACAAGCTCGTTTGGATAATAATCAACGAGAGATGGATTAATAATAGAAGCATCATAAACTTGAAAATCAAATCCACTGCAATTCTGCTGGTAGATAGAAGCTGGACTAGTTTCTTCCTCAGAATCAGTTTGATAAAAATTAAATGGAGCTGCATTAACTTCAGGAGGAATGAAATTGTTGGGCTGGTGAGGAAAATTTGTGGGTATGAAACTGTTGGGAACAACATGAGGAGTAGAAGCATCATAAGCTTGAAAATCAAATCCACTGCAATTCTGCTGGTAGATAGAAGCTGAACTAGTTTCCTCCTCAGAATCAGTTTGATAAAAATTAAATGGAGCTGCATTAACTTCAGGAGGAATGAAATTGTTGGGCTGATGAGTAAAATTTGTTGGGATGAAATTGTTGGGAACAACATGAGGAGTAGAAGCATCATAAGCTTGAAAATCAAATTCTGAAGATCCATTTGAAATCTTGGTTTCTCTTTTTGTTTCTGCAGTTCTGTTCTGTTTTTTTTGTTTCTTTGTATCTCCTCTCTTCAATTTCTCTCTATATTTCTGCAAGTCAAATTACAAATTAAATGCAACTGTCATTATTGGTGTTATTGTAAATTTTGGTTATAACATGAACTATGTATCATGAAAGTGAAAGAAAGAAAACATACCTGTAAGTGACTAGCTACATGCTCTCTTGTCAACCCAGGCACATTCATCCTTGCAAGAATTTTATTGGGTTGTGCCTCTAAAAAAATTAACAAAGAAAGAAATTAATAAAACAATTTTCACAATTAGCAGCAAATATAATAACAATAACTGTTTATATTTTTTTTTTGTCAAAAAAATATTTAAATAGTAAATATCAAAGAAAAAAAAGAAGAATTGGTAAAGAATTATACTATCGGCATTGAGTTCCATTATAGCACTAGCAAACTTTCTCTTCAACTCTTGTGTCCATTTAACACGTGTCTTTGTTGACGATTCAGGTTTGTCATTATTCTTTTCTACACTCTTTTGTTCCACACTAGTGTTGATCACTCCTATTTTTGGATCAATTAAAGGCAATTTTGAATCATATATCTCCCCTTTTTTCAGACTGACTTCAACCCCAAATTTTAGGTTTTTATTTTCATTCCACATTTTTCTTGCAACATGTTGCCACATGTTCATAATTAGATTATCAGTCAAAGGTTTGATCCAATAATCACACGCTCCATCTTCAATAGCCTTCATCACAACACTTCTTGAGTCATCCGCACTCATCACTGCATGTCACATAAAAATAACAATGCCACATTAATTATTGATTAACAAAGTGATATAATTAGAAGAAAAAAAAGTACAGTTAATTATAAATTTGTACTTACTAATAACAGGAATATCAATTTGTTGCCTAACATATTGCAAAAATTCATATGAATTCACATTGGGCATTATAGCTTCAATTAGTAGCAAATCAAAATTATCCTTTTTTTCCATCAAAAGATTCAAAGCATCCGAAACATTGGAGCATGTCCTGACTAAAAAAAAAATAAAGAAAAGAAAAAGACAACATTAAGAAAACACAGAAGTAACAAAAAGTTTGAGACTTAGTTAACCTAAATTACTAATTTAGAAAGGAACAAAATAACACAATAAGAAATTTATAGATTACTAACCTGTGTAATAGAATTGACTGCATACTTTCTCAATAGAATTGAGAAGATTGATATCATGATCAATCACAAGAACCCTAATCTTGGTTGAAAATTGTTGAGAAAACAACTCTCGTATAGAAGAAAAAGAAGAAAAAGAAGAAAGTGACATCGCAAGAAGAAAAAGAAGAATCAGCCGCTGCTGGTGAAGTGAAGTGAAGCGAAGTAATTGTTTGGCGATTCAAGTAACTGCCACTATACTGTATATATAGAGTCTGATATTTGGGCCAGCTGTCCTAAGTTCCTAACAGCTATTTTTTAACGCAAGAAAGAAACCCTAATAAGAAATTTTTTTTTTCTACCCCAACAATCTTCACTTTATCCCAACATATTTTTCAAAATACCCAATATACCTTTATTAAAAATTAATATATTTTAATTTATTTATTTTTGTCGTATTATACTGTTCCGGTAGAATTTTTTTCCTCCTAAAAAACTGTTCCGGTAAGTATCTATCGTTACCGGTAAGTTAACTTTACCGGTATACTTTTTAAAAAGTGTTCCGGTATGTTAATATTACCGGTATTGTAGTTTTATTATTTTTTAACGAATTTTATTTTTTACAGTAACTAATACGGAATAGTAATTTTTTTATGGTAGAAATGAAAAAATTTGTCTAAATTTAATAAGAGATATTTGTAAAAAGAAACTTATGTTTTTAGTACCTTTGGCGGACTTCTAAAATCCATATATATTTTTTATTATATTTTTAATCCCCTGCATTTTTGTCGTTTTCAACATTAGTCCCTACCTAAGAAGTACCGACACTCCTCAGATTAGGCGTGTCCGTGTCGAACACGTGTCGGTGTCCATGTCTGACACTGACACTTATAATTACACTAAATTATGTCATTTTTCCAAATTTTTATCGGTGTCGATGTGTCAGTGTCCATGTCGTGTCATGTGTCTGCGTATGTGTCCGTGCTTCATAGGTCCCTACTATGAAATTTTGGTTGACTGGATAGACAAAAAATAACACATAGCGCTGCTAAGCAGATTCATTTAATAGCTTAGATGCACAGAAAGTAAGCATTAAATGAGTCCGTGAGACATATATGTGGCATTTTTCGCCTGTCCCGTCAACCAAAATTTCACTAAAGAAATTTTTTGTCTAAATTAATAAGAGATATTTAGGGGATTTGCATTTGTTTTCTTTTTTTTTTTTTGTGATTTACCTTGATATTGATACGAAGTTTTCACCGCCGTTAGCGATGACTAATTTCCATCGAGAAATTTGTGTACGCATGAATCAGGAATCGAATCCCTAACCACATACTTAAGGGGACCAAAATCCTTATCACTTGAACTAATTCATTTTTTTGTTATAATATTACGGGGTTTTGCCCCTTTATGTAAAAAAAAAACAAAAATAAAAGATATTTTGGATAAATTATTCTGAATTGACCAACATCTAATTAAGTTTGAATGTGAAATTTTTTTTGTTAACACTTTGTTATTTGAATGCGTGCATTCAATACCTCAAAAGTACAAAAAGTTGTCTTTTCAATATAAATTTTATTTTTTATTTTCTTTTTAGGTATGCTTAACAAGTGCCCCGGGGCACTGTTTAGCATGACCCATTTTTTTATTATAATTTATTTGGCCTCGGGTTACTTGTGGTCCATTAGAATTAGCCCATATTTTAAATGGGATTTAACGGGCCAGGCTAAAAGTTCAGGAAAAAATTGGGCTGAAATTTAAGACCCAAACCCTAAAAAAAGAGAATTTATTTTGCGATCCTACGCTACCACTTTCTAGTGCGACATACAAATTTATCAAAATACTCAGGTCCATTACTTGAGCAGCTTATAAAAAAAAAAAAATCTAGATTCTCCAATGTCTAAGACTTAACTGCCAGAGACATCCTACTAGGACTATACGGTAAAAATAGAAAGTCGTGGGCATGCGCGAAACACATAATTTTTTTTTATTAGTCAAAAAAAATTTCTTAATACTAGTATGATTTTTGTGAATTGTTAACTACATCAGATTTTATATTGAAAGGAATGGGAATTCAAACTGAAACAGTCGCCATTAAGCTGGAATTTTGAAGAAGGTTTTGAAAGGGGCGACGTTGGAGAAGAAGGAGATGTTATTTCCCTACTTATTCAATCCGGTAAAATGGTTATTCCTGCTTATTCAATCCCAATTCCTACATATATGGATCGTTTCTCATCATCTAATAAGAGCTGCAAAATAATTAGAATTACATAAGATCAATCATGACGAGCCATGCATTAGGGTTACCTTGTATGCAATGCAATAGTCATTATCTTAAATCTCTCTTCTGCACAAGGTTCCCTGCAGCATAAAGTGAATGTACATAATAAGTCAATGATAAGCAACATTAATCAAATGATTATGACCACGGAAAAATCATCGAACTAGAAATCATGACATGACATGAGAAAGACACCCAAACCACTTTGTTCACAGCAATAGTGAAATCAGAGTTAAAATTTAGAAAAGAAAGAGTTGGAACAGGGCAAATAAAGGATTTTATTAGGAAGCAGAGAACTTCAACGAGAGAAAAAAAACTCACTTGTTCACATCTGGATGATAATTCTGGGCTAGCTTCCGATAAGCTGAAATATTCACAGTAGAAAGATTTTATAAATTATAATGCAATGATACAATGGGAAAAAATGCATAACCAAGTAAAAGCAAACAACACATAGCCTCTGGCTATAATAATAACTTCTCGATCACAAACAACCTAACTATTGATGTTTCTATACTAATTTTAAACTTGTTTTCCAAACCTTTCCTACATTAATTACCAATTACCAATAAATGTGAAGTGAAATGAATCTTCAGTTTCAACTTGTGCACGAAAAGGCGGAAATTCCTACAGTAGCATGTGCCGGGATTCTAATTTTTATTTGTTATGCAAGTCTATACAGAAGACTAATGGTCATATGTGAATTCAAAACTAATTTGGTATTGACATCATTACTCAAGTTTCGATTCTAAGTTTTGGAAGACTTGACCGTTTTAACTATCAGATTTTATTATCAGTACTTATCTTACATGCTTTGCAGACATTTTATCTGAACCTTTTTGGGTGCTGGTATTTCAATTAAACAATGTTAAAGAAGCAGCAAGAGTTATTATATAAAATGAGAAAATTGATTTTTGAAAATAAGAGATCATTGATGCATTCAACAACTATAAGAAAATAAAATTTGAACGCATCAACTAATGATGGAGGAATAATGATATTAGTCAGAGAAGAAGGAAGTGCAGAAAAAAAATAGCAGTCTTAATTTCAGATTTAGTAGCATTTTTTGACACCCCAAGAAATCCTGCACATGCGTACATATTAGATATTATTCAGCGAATATATTGGATGTTCAAGATAATACTTTCACAAGGAACCCTTGTAAGCATAGAAAACAAACATGAGTAATAAAAACTTACTTTATAAACCTGGATCCTGTGTTAAAACGCAAGGAATCCCGAGGAGCAAAAGAGGTTGAAGTTGGGGCAGACATAAAGTTTACCCTACCCTGCTTGTAACACAATGAATTTATGTTGAAAAAGTTGTGAATCAAAGACCTACCTATATTTGACTATAACCTGAGGACAAATTCCCCGTTGAATAGCTGATGTATTACCAAAAGGTGTAACAGCCATCTAATGAATTACAAGATATGAAACACGGACCCAGATACGGACACCGGACACGACACGGACACTGACACATAGACACCGATAAAAATTTGGAAAAATGACATAATTTAGTGTAATTATAAGTGTCGCTGTCGGACACCGACACGTGTCCGATACAGACACGCCTAATCTGAGGAGTGTCGTTGCTTCCTGGATTACAAGAAAAACGAAATTGAAAATAAAAAAGTTATGTTTGTAGTTGAATATGAATATGAATATGAATTAATTAAGAGTAGACAGAGAAAGAGAAACCTGATCTCTGTTGGCGATGTTTGGAATTGGGACTGGGAGCCTCGTCTTGGAATTGAATTAGAAAGAGGAATAAGTTTTACTGTTGTTTAGTTTCTCATTCATTGGATTCATCTAATGGTCAATAATATTTCGAGAAAGAAGGAGAGAGAGAGAACGAGACAATTCGGCTAGGAGTAGAGCTGTCAAAGGGGCCGGCCCAAGGGGGCCCGATCACGTAAAGGGGTCAGCCCTGCCCGACCCGTTAACTTCATGGGCCGACTTGCTTAGCCCGGCCCGATAAGCAAAAGCCTACTTGACCCGATGGGCCGGCCCACTAACTTTCATAGTTTTTTTTTTTGAAAAAAAAAATTGATTCTACTAAATTTATGTTATATTTCTCAACTAAATCTCCAAGAATTCGTATCCCTGTGTTTTCTCGCATAATCTCTCAAACAACAATATCTTCCATTTTATCCTCATAAAAAAAACAAATCTCTAACAAATAGTCTCATTCTAATATCATGGTGAGTTTGTCAATAAGATATTTTGTGCCCTCAGTATTTTATACCTACTTTTAATATAATAAAATTAATTACTACCAAAGTTACTAATTTATCCTTAGTAGGTTTAACCATATTCCAAGTTTTATACCAATCGTTAGTTGGTTCAGTGGTGATTGACATTGAACTTGGTAGGGAGGAATGCGGTTCGATCCTCCGCAACTGCGATCGGGAGGGGGCTGGAACCACTTGATGCCAGAACTGACCTCCAAACCAGATTAAACGGGTGGTGAAAACAAAAAATAAAAATATTCCAAGTTTTATATCTTTCATTGTAATTTAAGTAAAAAAATAAATAGAAAGAATATCGAAAGAATATAAAATAAATACAATAAAAAGATGATATGCTTAAAAATAGGACTAAAACAGAATATAGATAAGAACAACAAAACACAAATAATAACAGTAAAACGACAAAAAAAATAAATTAAAAAAATATAGAAAGAATATAAGATAAATATAATAAAAAGATGATATGCTTTTTTTTTTGAACCAAACAAACTTACTGCATTTCAAAAAAAAAGATGATATGCTTAAAAATAGAACTAAAACAGAATATAGATAAGAACAACAAAACACAAATAATAACAGTAAAACGACAAAAAAAAAAAAAAATATAGAAAGAATATAAGATAAATACAATAAAAAGATGATATGCTTTTTTTTTTAACCAAACAAACTTACTGCATTTCAAAAAAAAAAATGATATGCTTAAAAAGGGATTGATTATTATACATAAGCTATCCTTATGCACCATGCATAAGTTACTTAGTGCACCCCCCAAATTACTTGTGCACCCCCAAATTACTAGCACACCCCCAAATTTCTCATGCACCCCCCAAATTACTTGTGCACCCCCAAATTTCTCATGCACCCCCAAATTTCTCATGCACCCCCAAAATTTCTCGCACACCCCCAATATGACTTTTGCCCCCCAATTTTATTTTTTTGGTCCCCTCCACATTTCTAGCCTAAACCATTTTGTTGTGGGAATGGTTTCAGAGATATGCACTCCAAAACCATTAAGTGTATAAGATGGTTTTAGAGTACAACCCTATAATTAGAATACAAACAATAATTGTGATTTGAAACCATTTAACCAACATAATGGTTTCCAGAATTTTTAAAACCATATAAACACACATAAAACCATTTTACAATACAAATGGTTTCAGTGTATAACTATCTGAAACCATTTAACCAACATAATGATTTCCAGAATTTTTAAAACCATAAAAACACACATAAAACCATTTTACAATACAAATGGTTTCAGTGTATAACTATCTGAAACCATTTAACCAGCATAATGGTTTCCAGAATTTTTGAAACCATAAAAACACACATAAAACCATTTTACAATACAAATGGTTTTAGTGTATAACTATCTGAAACCATTTAACTGGTTTTAAATAATGATTATAATTGTACCAAAAAAAACAATTATGATTCTAATTATAGGTTGTACTTCAAAACCATCTTATGCACTTAATGGTTTTGGAGTGTATATTTTTGAAACCATTCCCACAGCAAAATGGTTTAGGCTTGAAATATGGGGGTGTGAGATTAGGCGTGAAAAATTTTGGGGGGTGCGCTAGAAATTTGGGGGTGCGCGAGAAATTGGGGGTGCATGAGAAATTTGGGGGGGTGCACGAGAAATTTGGGGGGTGTGAGATTAGGTGTGAGTGTGTGAGTTGAGATTGGCTAGGATTATTACATGTGGATGCTCAATCTAATGGATGTTATTGACTTATGTACCATGCATAAGGATTACACTTATGTATAATAACTTCTCCCGCTTAAAAATAAGACTAAAACAGAATATAGATAAGAACAACAAAACACAAATAATAACAGTAAAACGACAAAAAAAATAAAAAAAATAATATATAAATTGATGCATAAAAATAGGACCAAAATATAACAATAAAAAAATTATAGAATTTTTAATTTTTTTTTTAATTCTTTAAGGGGCCGGCCCAAAAGTATGTGGGTCGGCCCATAACAACCTATGAAAAAACCTAATCCGATAAAATCCGGCCTGATAATGCCCAGCCCCTTTTTATGAAGTCCAGCCCGTTAAAAATACAGGGTTAATGAGCCAATCAGATAGCCCAGCCCTTTTTTACGGCCGTAGCCGGGGAGAGAGGATCGAGGAGTTCCTTCCTTCTAGGAGAATGGAATGGAAACCCAAAATATTTATTTATTTATGGCTTAAATGCAGTTTTACCCCCCCTATTTTGAAAAATGCGGAATTTTACCCCCCCTATTTTAAAATGCGGAATTTTACCCCCCCTATTTTATAATTTGTTGGATTTTGCCCCCCCACCAAAATTTTGCACAAAATCTGCTTCTGAGCCTCAAGTTCAAAGCTACGCACATAACTCAATTTGGATCAATAATTCACCAAACTGGTACCGAAACGACCGCAATCGAGTTAGTTTTTCACAGAATCAAACTCCACTAAATTTGGAGTTAAAGAGAGAGATTAATTACTGTTTTAGTGAAGGTCTGTTCAAATTAATTATCGTATGAAACTACTACTGGTATTCTCGTCATTCCTCTCACCCTGTAGCTCATTTTTTAATACTATTTACATGTATGGAAATCTAACTAAATTACCCTTGTTGGCATTTCAATTTCGTCGAATTTGGAGTTACGATGTGTTCGGTAGACGATGTTGAATTTGAAGATCACAAGTAGATTTCTGCAGAATTAATAATTGGACAGACCTTCACTAAAACGGTAATTAATCTCTCTCTCTATAACTCCAAATTTAGTGGGGTTTGATTCTGTGGAAATCTAACTCGATTACGGTCATTTCGGTAGGGATTTGGTGAATTATGGATCCAAATTGAGTTGTATGCGAAGCTTTGAAGTTGTGACTCGAAAGCAGATTTTTTGCAGAATTTTGGGGACATACCTTCACTAAAACGGTAATTAATCTCTCTTTGTAACTCCAAATTCAGTGGGGTTTGATTATGTGGAAAGATAACTCGATTACGGTCATTTCGGTAGCCGTTTGGTGAATTATGGATCCAAATTGAGTTGTATGCGAAGCTTTGAAGTTGTGACTCGAAAGCAAATTTTTTGCAGAATTTTGGGGGACATACCTTCACTAAAACGGTAATTAATCTCTCTTTGTAACTCCAAATTCAGTGGGGTTTGATTATGTGGAAAGATAACTTGATTACGGTCATTTCGGTATCCTTTTGGTAAATTATTGATCAAAATTGAGTTGTGTACAAAGCTTTAAAGTTGTGACTCGAAAGCAGAATTTTAGGGGGGGCAAAATCCAACAAATTATAAAACAGGGGGGTAAAAGTCCGCGTTTTAAAACAGGGGGGTAAAATTCCGATCTAATCAAAATAGGGGGGGTAAAACTGCATTTAAGCCTATTTATTTTTTACAAAAACTCAAGAAACCGGAATTCAAACTGAAACAGTCTCCATTAAGCTGGAATTCTGAAAAAGGATGTTATTCGCCGGTGATTGAAGCTCCATCCATGTTCTGAGCTACAGCTACCTACAAAAAATGTTCCTCCACGTAAATCCTCGTTTTTTTTTTTGTTTTTTTTTATTTCTTCCTCATTTTCTTCTATTCTTCTATTTCTAATCTTACATTCATGTTTACAGTTACAGCAAAATCCACATTCAGATGACAGCATTTCCGGTAACTAATTTCTACTTATTCAATCCCAATTACTACTTAATTACATTTATCTTCTCTTCTTATTCCTTAATTTTTTTTGTTAATTACCAGATGACGACGACAATCGACATGATCTCCCTAACGATGTGCTTTCATTTCAACACAACTCCACCAACAAGGTTCACACCTATGCTTATAATGAGAGATAAATCTCATTTTGTAAATATAATTATCATTAATTAATTAATTAATTAATATAATCTCTTGTTTATTTTAGCAACATGAACTACCTCTTCCCGCACGGTTAGATTTGTTAAAAGGTGCCTCACTTTAACTACCTATCTGATTCTGCTCTTCAATTTTGTTGTTAATTAAATATTGCTTTACATTTATTCCGTTTGATTAATTTCTGTTAATACTTCACAGGAAGATTCTGTAATCAGAATTCGTCTTCTTCATTTCAGGTATTTTCATTATTATGTCTTTGATTTCTCATTACAACTATTATTATTATTATTATTATTATTATTATTATTATTATTATTATTATTATTATTATTATTATTATTATTATTATTATTATTATTATTATTATTGTTGTTGTTGTTGTTGTTGTTGTGATTAGAAATTGCTCCAAGATGATGAGGTTGAAATGCCCGACTTCAATGAGGGTGACTTCCGGGATGTATCAGGAGAGGTGGTTGCTGATTCAGATTCAGGTGAAGAAGATACTGTTTCTGAAGATGATGAGGTACTCTCTGACGTTTGCATAGAATGTTTTGTGTTGCCATGTGTTAGTTTATGCTTTGCTTTATTTTGTTTGTTTGGGCTATTACTAAATTATTTCATCTTTTATGTTTTGATTAAATAGTTAAATTAGTCTTTTGAAAGATATAACCTCACTTATGTTCTATGAAGTACAGACACACGCTGATGTCTGACGCCGAGATATGATTACACTAAATTATGCCATTTTCTGAAATCATTATCAGTGTCGACGTGTCAGTCAGTGTTTTTCTCTGTGTTTGTGCTTCGTAGGTTACGTGGGCATATGAATAATGGAAATATTATGCCTGATGTACCTAAATGGCTAAATGTACATTTGTTTAGTCGAAGTCTTCACAATTCGAGGACTAAATCAACTGATGGATCATGTTTAAGGACTCTGCATATTCAGTGGCCTTAGGGCGTAATTTCCATTATTTAGAGACTGATATGACCAACATTGTATCTTTTGGAGACTAAGTTGGTTATTTACTCTATCTTTGTTTACTCGTTAAAGGGTAGCACTGTCCTCTCGACCAGACGCCTCCATAAATATGGTCCTCAGTTTATAAGAAATGATAATGAAGTTAGAGATACAAAGAGGAAATCAGAAGCATTGCTATGTTTTAAAGAAAGCGCTTCATGTTCGTCATACCATGCTACCTACTCCAAAGCAAATTCATCTGGTACCTGCACCAAAGAAAATGCTAGTTTCTGGGTTAGAGCACGAGTTACTTGCAATTATCTGTTGAAACTGAAAATATTTGTTAATTGGTTTTCTTGCAATTCCCAGGTTTTTTAATATGTTCCCCATGCTACATGTCAGGTTGTGTAAAATAATTTATGCTTTGAAATATACCAAGGTCTTTCTTTTTTAGAACTATGTTTAATTAGAAGTCAAAATTATGAACTCTTCTAACTAATCTGTAATGATGAGATGACTGAAGTCTAGGCCATTGGCCTAAAGGAGATCTGCAACCGTAAACATATAGATGGAGAATCAACAAAAATATTTTTTAATATTTTTATCTGGGTGTGATTTGTTGGTTTCTGTGCTATAATTTTACTGCACATCAGTTTTTGTGACTTTTATTTCCTTTGCTGGTAAAAGACATGATATAATTGTATCAGATTAACAGTTTTTAATAAGGATATATATTTCTGCATTACTACTACTAGTTGTCTTGTATGTTTTAGACATACCCAATGTGAATTTGGAATTCAAAGACTTTACCTTCCTAGATAAAGAGAGAGGCACATGGGAAATTGTATTTCTATGATTATTAATTGGCTTGTGTTTAAAAAAAGTATGTTATGGATATGGAATATGTATATGTCACATTTTTAATGTTGGATTAAGATACCATTTTGCAAATGTTGTCAGTTTCCCACCTTTTGACAGATATAGGGAAATGCTTTTTTAGTATCTAGAATTGCAGATGCATCTTGCTGTATGTGGAGTTTGCACATAATTATTGTTCCCTGAAACATTTTTTCTTTTCAAATGACGGGACCTAGGTTTACGTTTACTTCACCAGGATAGTAATCAGTAATCACAATTACATCAATCCTTGAAGGGAAATATCTGAATATTATATCACATTGATAATATGTTGCAGGCATCTGGAGCAAGGCTAAGCCAAGATTTTCATTGCAATCAGTGACACATAAATATGGGCACATTGGCTCTTCTATCTCTAATATTGATAGGCTGCCTGAAATTATGAAAGCTGTTGATCCTAGGGCTTCTGCAAGTTTAGCTGAAAATCATCTTGAAGATGATGACATAGTGGAATTAGATTTAGACACTGAGCCTTCTGAAACCGAAGCTCTTCCACATGAATTTAATCTTCCCCTAATGGCTGATATTTTTGACAACCTCCAAGATAAAACGGATCTGGTGGGTGGAAATTCTAGAAATGCTACCCTTATTCTTTTGACATGTGTTTACTTCTTCTCTGTCTAAGATCTTTCCACCTCTATTTTCCAGTATCCACATGAAAATCAAAGAAAAGGAAAACCAGTGCGGCTTTTTCAGAAGAATAGTAGATCCCACTTGCCAGAGACAGTTGTTGACAGTGAAGACTCCCCTGAACCTGTGGATAGCGGATCATCAAGTGACAATGAGGTATTACTTCTCTATGGTTGCTCATATACTTATTAGTTTATTGTCATATTTTGCTTCAAATCTGTTTACTTGTACAGGAAAGCTATCAACACATGAAAATCACTTTCCCAGGAAAGAAAATGCAGACCATGGCAGATAGATTTCATGAGGCTTTAGGGTCTTCCTCTGTTATCGCTGAAAATGTTGGAGCACTTAATTCATTGAGGTATAAAATTGTAGTTTCCTGGTATTTTTATGCAGTTGAAAACTTGCGTACGAATTAATTCTGAATTTAGTGTGTCATTGTCTTATTAAATTTTTCAGAACTGGAATATTTGAAAAACTACAGCAGGTGATGCAGAAAGAAAAAGAAACAGACATAGACTTCTCAAAAAAGTTACAAGCTGGAGCTAGGCCAGATGGTAAAACTTTTGCCTTTACTCTGTCTGCCCTTTCATTGTTGTCTAAGTAAAACACAATTTAAGACTTCTCTATGGCATAGACAATCATTCATTAGTAATTTTCTTTTTCTTTTCATTTTTTGGGGTTGGGAGGTTGCATAAAGAAGACTTTTCATTTGTTTACACACATGGACTCAAATGTTTGATGTACAAAGAAAAATAATTTCAGGTGAATTTGGCTGTGTTGATGTAAACATCATTTCAAGATACCTGGATGGAAAGCTGATTGTTTGTCATTGCTCAGTTAGCAAGTCTACCCAGGTGAAGTTTTGAAAATCAACCGATTCAATTTCCGTAGGTTGTTTGATTATTTGGTATGCTTGTTATTGCCCTGAAAGTATATAGACTTGGAGAATGGAGACTCGTTATGGTCTCCTCACTCTTTTGTAAACTCTAGTATTTTGTCTGTTACTCCATTTGATTTAGGCAGATGTATTGGAATGAGATTTTAAAAGATTATTTATGATAAAACAAATGTATATCGAGATTAATATTGTTTTATTCAATCAAGATTTGTACTAGTGAGAGATTATAATTTTGCTTCAAATGAAACAACCACTTATGTTTACAAAATACGCGTATTTAATGTTCAATTGAAAATTGATGGAAGGTGATCTGTTGTTTTTGCAGAATTTTCTCTTACAAGCTAAAGAAATGGGATTTGATGGCAGCAAAGGTGGTCAAAGAACCATTATCTTCAATCCAAGAGTTTGCGACAATGTTGACCTTGAAGTGGGGAGCTTAATCCGCATTCACCCTCCATGGTAAGATTGTTACATTTGCATTTGCATTTTTTTTACACAAGTTTACTTGGTCGAAGTTTAATTCTTCTATAACTTAGATATTTTAATATCTATTCCTTGCTGTGGGATCTCAACTTGCTGTCAATTGCAAGTGTTTTTGTTTGATGATCTCTTTTGGTTTTGGTTATTGAACAGGAAGGAAGTTCAAGTTGGAAATGATACTATTATCCTGTGTTCTTATTTCTCCAAAGTTTGATTCACGCGGAGAGCAGACCTTGAACGTGTAATGTTCATTCTTGTTTCTTACAAACCAAGGAAAGTCTTGCAAGCCTCCCTTTGTAGTGAATAGAATACCAAATTGGGGATATTCCCACAAAATATAATAAACAAGAACAGAAAATTAGTGTACATTCTTTCTTACTTTGACTTATGAGTTAAGGTCACCTTTGAATTAATGTAAGGGAAATTTTAGGATTTTTTATTTTTTTTTTCCCCTTCTTAACAAGTATCTTATTGTGACCGTTGTGTAATATAAAAAATCAATTTAGTAATTTTTGTTGAGTTTTTCTGCTATCGATTGATTATTTTTAATTCAATTATTAGCATAACTATAATGGTCACAATAGTGCCCAGAGAAACTTAAGGAACTAAATATTTACGGCATAATTTGCGTATTAATGAAAAATGTTACTAGTTAACACACACTTTAAGTATTAGAAACAAATGTATTACAGTACAGCTGCGTTGGGAATCCCAAGGGCAACGTAGCAATCATTGGTCATGACATGAGTCACTCTAGGAAGATGGAAAATTACCACATCATACTTACATATTGACACGTGAATTCATTCACTTACTGCCACGAGTCACTCTCTTTACACCACTTTCAAAACCCTCTCTACTCCACTTCCATAAGAAAAAAGGTGATACTAAAATTATTATGAAAAATAATTTCTAACTTTTACTTCAATATTTACTAAGTTGTAATGAAATTTTTATTATTGTTTAATAGTTTTCTTCTCATTTAAAAAAGGAACAACAAAATTGTAGTAGTATGAATATAAAGTACTTAATTGGAAATTTTGTTTGTTATTATTGATAACAAATTCTACAAATTTTCTATTGGTTTTCAGTTTTCTTAAATAATAATATAAATATAAGCTAGAAAGCCATAGAAAAACTAGTTCAACATATATATAACACCATTTATATTTGTCTGTTATATCCACCATCATGGATTCATCTGCAGGTTTAGTGACCAAATTATGGAGCTTTATTTCTTTCCTCCCATTCTTCTTCTTGCTCTTTATACTTGGTATCATTAAAGGTTCATTTCTTCTTTTCACTTTTGTATCTTTATTAAATACATATTAAATATGTCATGTGTCTAAGAGGGTCCTTCAAAACATAAAATATAAAAATATATTGAAAAAATCAATGGTTAAAGTTGTAATACTTTAAAATGTTGATTTTATAAAGTATCATATTCATGCTTATATAGTCTTTAATACGTAATTTGATAAAGAAATGTTCATGGTCATTAATGTGCATGGCAGGTGCATTGATAGGTCCAATTGCATTTGCCCTTTTAGCTGTTGGAAATTCAGCTGTTATCATTGGACTTTGGACTGCACATGTTATATGGACATACTATTGTGTGGCAAGGTTGTAATTTATTTCCAAATTCTTTTGAGATGCAAAATGTAAATTATGTATGATTATATGTTTCAAATGTTCGAACTCAATCTCCTTTTGTAAATTTTGGCCTTTGACAACAGAACAAAGAGGTTTGGACTTGTCTTCAAAGTTGTGGTGCTGATATGTTTGCCTGTTCCTTTGTTACTTTGGCCAGTAGTTGGTATTGTTGGTAGCTTTTTAGGTGGAATTGGATATGGCTTTTTTGCTCCTCTTCTTGCAACTTTTGAGGCTGTTGGGGAGAATGTTGAAGACAAATTTCACCATTGCTTCATTGTAAGTTATTATTTATGCTTATGTATCCTTATGTTGGAAAGAATATTATTATTTATCCTTATGTAAGTTATCATTTATGTTTATGTATCCTTATGCTTGATAATTGCTACCCTGACTTGACTATGTAGTTTAGGCCTTGCTTAGATATACAATTTAAGCAAGCGCTTCTCATAGAATAAGTGCTTATCATATAAGTTATTTCAATATAAGCCAGAAGTTGTTGTCATATGCTATTATGGAAATAAGCTTATAATAGTTTATGGACATGGCATAATATTTCCATAAGCTCTTTTGAACAGTCTCACGAATGCTTATGTCGGTAGGTAAGCTCAAATATGCCGATCCAAATAGGCCCGTAGTTAATTAATTATCTTAAAAGCGGAATGCAGGAAGCTTTAATGCAACTTAATAATTATTACAGGATGGTTGTTGGTCAACAATTGAAACAAGCTGCACAGTGGTTCAAGATGTCACAGACTTTTGCTTTCACTCATATTTTTCATACATGGATGAACTAAGAGAAAATTTAAACCCTGAAGATAAGCCATTTGATATCAGGTAAGTTGTTCCCTCCAAATGTATGTTTGACAGTTTGAGTTTGAAAAAATAATCTTGTTGACTATTAGTTTGGATAATTTTTAATTATTCTCTAGATTATCAAATATTCGTGAATCATAAGACCTTTTTCCGAATTGTGAATCAAATCATGTTTTGAATCGTAAGATACATTGCCAATAATAATGTCATTTTAAGTAAAAAAATAAGCGACATAACAAAATTATAAGCTCATATTATATATGAACCTCATAAAAATGCAAGACTCAAGTCATTATAAAAAGTGATATATTATGTATGAACCTCATAATAATTCGAAATTCAAGTCATTATCAAATGACAAAAAGAAAAGTGGTTGGTTATACAAATTGACAAAAAAACAGTATTTGGCTTCACCTAGTTTAGGTAGTGATTTATCAGAACAAATCGGGATTCATGTCCAAATAGATACACACTAAACATTTGCATCAATCGGGTTCAATTTAGTGTACTGTTGTAAGATACTAATAACCATGGTTCTCTTTGTTAGATTGTCACAATTACCATGTTGCTTGTTGGTGATCTTGGTTGGAGTGCCCTTTGATATGGTTTTAATCACATCTATTGCTATATGGAAGAGCCCTTACATGCTGTTTAGAGGATGGAAGAGACTGTTAGAAGATTTGATTGGAAGAAAGGGACCTTTCCTAGAAACTGAATGTGTCCCATTTGCCGGCCTTGCCATCATCCTCTGGCCTTTGGCTGTTCTAGGAGCTGTATTAGCAGCTACTATTGTCAGCCCTTTTCTTGGCCTATACAGTGGAGTTGTTGTCCATCAGGTCAGTCAAACTATGGTACTTCAAGTTTTGTTAAGTTTCTTGTATATACAATGCATGTCATTGAACTTGTCCACGAGGTTTCAGCTCAGTGGTAAGAGTTTGACCTTGTAATCTCAATGGTCAGAGTCCTAATCCCCTCGGAGATAGTTGTATGATGATCATTAGTGCCACTTTATTGAATAATAATTTCTCGTTCTCTAATTTTATTTTATTTTTTATAAAAATACATGTCATTGAAATTCACAAGTGTCATCTTAACCATCTAATGCAAGTTTTAAGAGATTTTATTGAGTGAATATTTTTATTTTAGGAGGAGTCATTACAAATGGGGTTTGCCTACATTGTGTCTGTGGTTTCACTTTTCGATGAATATGTGAATGATTTACTCTACTTGAGAGAGGGATCCTGCCTTCCCAGGTGCTACCGAATTTTCTTTACTGTGCTTTACATATTGCTATTGTGAACAGAAGTACTAGCAACGCACTCTGTCACACTTTCTTTCAAACACTCTCTATTACAGGGTGAAGTTTTTGTGAGTCCGCTTAATTCACTTGGTATGAACCCACATGAAGTTCAGCCAACAATAGATAATGTTGGAAAGACAGTGTCTGTGAGTGTTGCGCTAATACTCCTACTATGAAAGTTTGTTTTCAGAGGCAAACATTGGTCACTTACGCCACGTAATCCTTGTGACAGCCAGGCCAGTATATCATAGAAATACGAGGCATGTGCATGAGAAGAAAAACCATGAAGGAAGTGATCATAATTTGAAAAATCAGAGGGATGGTTCACAAAATTCAAAACATACCTTACAACAATCCAGAAGTATGAAGTGGAAAATTCATCACTACAAACCTGTGCAGGTGATGATGGTGTAATATGACTTAAAAATAATCATTTTCTACGAAATTTTCTAACTTGAAAAGAGTGACACTTTTGCAGGTATGGGACTGGCTTTTCAAGTCATGTGAGGTAAATGGCCGCATAGTCCTGCGTGATGGTCTGATAAGCGTGAAAGAAATTGAGGAATGCATTAGCAAAGGCAATTGCAAAAAATTAAGCCTCAAGTTACCGGCTTGGTCCTTGCTCCACTGTCTTCTAACTTCAGCAAAATCAAATTCAGATGGATTGGTTATAAGTACTAATCTTACTCATGCTATGCCTTCATTCAATTGGAATACATAATTATATTCATGCTTCGACATATATATCCATTGCAGCTGATGATGTAGCATTGACAAGGATGAATGGACCAAAGGATAAAGTGTTTGAATGGTTTATTGGACCTTTACTGATCATGAAAGAGCAGCTTAAGAACCTTGAGCTGAAAGAAAGTGAAGAAACTTGTTTGAAAGAACTTGTTATGAGATGCAAAAATGATATACCAGAGGATTGGGATAGCACTGGATTCCCATCTACTGACAATGTTAGAAGAGCACAGTTGCAAGCCATAATTAGAAGGTATGTTTTTAAATAATGTGTATCTCATAAAATGAGCACTTGTTTGTGTAACTCGTTGTGAGAGTGTATGAAAATAGTTTATGACAATGTTATTCTTTAACTTATTTTATAACTGTTCAAGATAGTTTATGAAAACAGTTTAGAGCTTATATAAATATGGCATTTCATTGTTTTAGGTTGCAGGGGATTGTGGCTTCCATGTCCCGGATGCCAACTTTTCGACGTAGATTTAGGAATCTAGTCAAGGTTTTGTATATAGAAGCATTGCAGGCCAGTGCTTCTGCTAAAGAAGGCATAAATATTGCTGAACCTTAGCAAGATAAACCTTTGCAGAAGGCAATCGGCTGGAAATCGATGCCTTACAGCATAATCTTGGACTGTTGAAAACTTTACGAAAACCGTGTAACCGAAGTTTCTTGTAAATTCATAAGATTCTTGCAAATCCTTGTTATTTATGGCCATTTTTTTTCCTTTTTTCTATATTTCAATGTTTTTTCTGTTGCTTTATTATAGTATAAGAAAAACTTTTTCAATATATTGGTTTTTTATTTCTTAGTTATCTAGTTGGTTGTTTTGATTGAACTATGACTCAAAAGTCTCATCAATTTGATCACTGATTTTGGACTTAAATATCAACTCGCATACAATTTGAATTGTAAACAGATACCAACCAAGCCGACTCAACATAGTTAGAAGCCTAAAACAAGTTTAATTGTAGAGTCTTTACTTATATGGAGCTTTTAGAATAAAATATGTTGTTTAAATCTCATTGATAACAATATTTTTGTAGTATTTTATGGAAGGCTAATTTTTTTTTTCAGAGAAAACAATCTAATTATTATTGTTTTGTTTACAATAGAGACATTGAGAATCGAATGGACTTCATGTATACTATTCAAATTTCTCACTACTAGATCTGGATTCCATGAAGTCAAAATACCTGAATGGACTTCATGTATACTATTCAAATTTCTCACTACTAGATCTGGATTCCATGAAGTCAAAATACCTTACGGTCACTGCATTGCAGTCTTTCGATTAAATTTTGATCAAATAAATAATATACTTTAATAAAATTGGATGGCTGCGATTTATCTGCAGTCAAATAGTGATCGCGGAGAATTCATTTATCTCACCACTAGACCAAACCTACCGGTTTAAAGATATTCCTCAAGTTAGATATCAAACTTTTTTTTTGACACAAGTTAGATATCAAAGATGAATATTTGATTTGAGAATTTAATTTTGAGGAGAATTTTACTTTTGGTTTAGAAAATTTAAATGTTGCAAGATTTAATTAAAGAAAAGAAGAAAACACAAATAATATACCTTACGTTTTAATAATTTTTTTCTTAGTAAAAAAAACCAAATTTTAAATTAAAAAATTAAAATTTTAATATTAATAAATCATACACAATTTTCTTATTCTCATGTATTCTTTTATTTTCATGTATTAAATATGATTTTTGGAGTAATGCATATCAATCACTAAAAACACCTAACTAGTTATTACATGCATAACACTATAAATATATTAGAATTCATTTTCTCTTATTTTTTCATGTAATACGACGTGCATTATTATTTATTTGATCTATTGTTTATTTTCATATTTTTCTTTTTTCTTTCCTTTCTTATTTTTTGCATGGATCAAGATCAAATGACACCAAATAGTTTGACATCAAATGTTACACCCCTCAATAACGTTTTAACCGATATAAATTTTATAAAATCTACTGTTGAATTGAAAGTTTATATCATATAGATCATTTATGTAAAACTTTAGACAAATCCAAAATCATTTGATATGTTATTGAGATACATCAAAATTAACGGTTTGAGTATTTTTTTTTTACGGAGTACATTGTATATTGCTACTAGAAAACCACAAAATATATATATATATATATATATATATATATATATATATATATATATATATATATATATATATATATATATATATATATATATATAATCCTATAACTATTTACAATACTATAAAAATAAATTTATGTTTATCCAATATTTACATAAGTTGTTAATCTCGAACCATTGTTTACGGATATTTACTATGCAAGTTTATTTTGTATGTCCATTAAACTATTTGTCTTGTTTCTATGCTGGATTTTATCCACAGTCACAACTACCGTGTGTATGAAATTTTTATTTTCTATTCTTATATGTACCCATTTTATTCATTTTAACATTTACTTTTTAACTTCGATAATCAAAAATTATTCATAACAAATAATTTTAGTAAAATAAAATATAACAAATAATAATTTTTTATTATCTAACCCGGGCAACATGGGAAAATACGCTAGTAAATAAAAACTAAATATTTCTAAGGTCAAGGGTTAAACTTGTGTTTAAGAGAATTTGTGGCATTTAACTTTATCCTTTACAAATTCTGCTAAAAAAATATTTGAAATTTACTTGTCGTATTATATATTTATAATCAAATTAAATTTTATATTTGAAATTTACTTGTCGTATTATATATTTATAATCAAATTAAATTTTTTAAATAGTAATGAAACGAATCGTTTTTAAGTGTTATTTTGAAGAG
This sequence comes from Trifolium pratense, assembly GCF_020283565.1. Taxonomy (NCBI): domain Eukaryota; kingdom Viridiplantae; phylum Streptophyta; class Magnoliopsida; order Fabales; family Fabaceae; genus Trifolium; species Trifolium pratense. The sequence goes on from NC_060060.1 coordinate 71,986,589, forward strand.
AATTTCATTGAGAAAAAAAAAAAAAAGCATTCTTTGGACAAGAAGAGAGTGTTACATGAGGGTTTAGATAAATTTTGATTCTAATTATAGAATGAAGTATAAAAAATAGGATAGAAATTGATACCGTGGGAGACTAAAATAGTGAAACGTATGCATTATAGAATGAAGTATTAACTATTAAGGACTAACTCATTGCTGAATAGAATCGATGACTTGTGATTGATGAATATCTATTAATTAATACGATGATGATATTAAGCACAAACTCTGTGTATGATATTTTAAGCATGTAAATGGAACACAAAATTTCAAATTATTTTTTATTTTGGGTAACATGAAAATTATATTTGGGGAGTTTTGAATAATTTTAATTAAGGTAGTGGCCAATTTAAATGGGAATTCACTCTTCTTTTTTTTTTTTCTTTTCAATTTTGTAATTACATGTGTTTCAAGTTATCTAAATCCGCATAAACATCTCTTAGTAGAGAAATAGTAGTAGAAAGTTGTAAACAAAATATTTGTGAGATTAGTGAGAATCTTCATAAGCTTGGTTGGTAGTAGACAAAGTTGTTATTTCCTAATTATAGTATTATTATGATGTAGACCGATAAACATTCATGTAATAAACTAACCTTCTAAAAAAGATTGTTTGTTAATCGTAAGACTTTTTCTTAATAATAATAATAAAAAAAAAAGTTGATTAAGACTTTAAACACAAGATTAGTTTTCCTCCTTGCCCTTCGGATGCAACTCTATTTTGTAGCCCTTACATGAAGACTTTTTCTCTAAAACAAAAAAAAAACAAACTTTCGTGTCATTCATCACTCTTTCATCGCCAATAACTTCTGTCAAAATTCAATTTCCAACCAAATCACCAACAGAATTACATTGTCACCATATTATTTTTCCAAGTCAAATTACAATTTTTAATCATCTAATTAATAACTCTTTGATTCATTCCTTCCACAGCAACCAAACAAACATTAAACTAAAATTATAACCTTAAAACAAATATTCAAATCATAAGACACATACATTTGTTATTGTCAAAAGTGATTAATTTGAAAGAACCCATTAAGAAGGGTATGTGTTATGTGTTTTCATCTTTCATTTAGATCATAATCAGTCTCGAACGCGATGCAAGCTACACCGTTATCACAGAGAACATCAGAAGAACCATTACCAACAAAAACAGCACAAAGCACAGTCACATGCATCTACCAAGCCAGCATTGCAAACCAATGGAGAAACATATATGTCTTATGGTGCAAAAGTCTCATTAACCACACATTAAACCTCAAAATCGATAGCATAAGAGGCGAACAGTTTCTTCACAGTATCAAAATTGAAGTTAAACCATGGTTTCATTGGAACAAAAAAGGTTGCAAGTCATTCGAAGTTGACGGTAATCATATCGATGTCTATTGGGATCTACGATCGGCTAAATTCGCTGGTGGTTGTCCTGAGCCTTCTAGCGATTACTATGTCACGTTAGTTTGCGATGACGAGGTTATTTTGTTGTTGGGTGATTACAAGAAAAAGGCTTATAAGAGAATGAAAATGAAACCAACACTTGTTGAAGCTACATTATTGGTTAAAAGAGAGAATGTTTTTGCAAAGAAAAGTTTTTCAATAAAGGCTAAATTTGATGAGAAGAGAAAAGAGAGTGATATTGTTGTTGAAAGTTCAACTGTTGGTAATAAAGATCCTGAAATGTGGATTAGTATTGATGGAATTGTTTTGATTCATGTTAAGAATTTGCAGTGGAAATTTAGAGGGAATCAAACTGTTATGGTTAATAAACAACCTGTGCAAGTGTTTTATGATGTTCATGATTGGTTGTTTAGTGTTTCTGGATCTGGGCCTGGGCCTGGTGTTTTTATCTTCAAACCTGGGCCCACTGAAGTTGAGATTGATGATAAAGGTGTTGAAGGTTGTGAAAGTGATGATGGTAGTGCTACTAGTGGTTATTACTCAACTAAAAGTTATACTCCTTTTGAGTCTTCCCTTGTACTTTGTGCCTATAAACTTGAGTAATAAGTTTAAGTTATAAGGCTAAGAGAAGAGACCAATTAATGTTTATATGATAGTGCGTGTGCGTGGGCGGAAACTCTGGTTTTAAATTGCGGTTGCGGTTATGCTGAGAATTTTTCCTTATAATGTGGTTGGGATGTTGTTGCAGAGACCTCAAATGTCTTTATATTGCAGGATGCAACTTAAAATCATGGTGGCAATAGTAGAGACATTGTATAGTTCTATTTTGTTTTACTATTCTTTTTTGAGTCTAATGGATATGAGCTATATTGGTTTTGAAAGTGAATTGGAAGATCTTGTTGATGCTTGCTTATTCAATTTTTATGGTATCCTATGTTTCATCAATTTTGACTCTTTGTTCTAATTTTCAAAGCATGAACTAGTAATGGAGTCATATTGTTTTATGTTTCAAAGGATGTGTATGCAACAAACAATAGTTTAGTATCCAATAAAACTTAGCCCTTGGATCCATCATTTTGGTTGTCAAAAAAAAATCTATGTTACTTGATTTTCTTTCAATCAGATATTCATGCATTTAATATCCTAATCAAGTTCCTTATTTAAAAATCACATGAAACAAAGGATCTTTACATTATGGAAATGGATTCCCTACTAACAATGCTAAGGATCTATATTCAAGAAACAGACTTTGTTGCTGTTAGCAATTACGGCAATCAATGACTTTGGCGGTTGATTAAGATCAGACAAGTCAGATTTTGAGTTCTCAATATTTTATAGTCAAGATGTGAACCGTCTAATCTCTATCCATTAACTTAGATGAATTGACTCCAATAACAATAGGAAATTCCAACTGTAGAGAATTCGAGTTCCTATACCGGTTAACTCAAAATAGGGTTTTGAAATCCACAATTCAAAAATAGTACAATAAATTTTAAATAATATATAAGAGTGTATAACTAGCTAAATCATTTATAAATAAATGAATATACATGCATAAGTTGAAAATTGGAGAAGTATTGTCCAAAACACAAGGACTAGGATAAAATCAATGAATGAAATAGTATATGATATCATGGTTTCCAAGGTGGTGGTGGAGGTGGATTTTGTGGCCCAAATGGTGGAATAGCTTCAAAAATTGTATTAATATCAACACCACTAGTACCTTCAATACTTGTTAAGGAAATTAAAGCAGCTACTAATCCTGCATTACCAGCTAAAGTTGGTTCAGTATAGTTGTAATTAGTCCTTGAATCATGGAATTGGTCAAAATTATTTGGTCCTCCAACCATTGCTCCTGTAATGTTGTGAGGATTTCTGTTATCTGTGTCGCGCCACTTCCAACCACCAGTGCATGAGTAATGCTTGTGATCATTTGGAGTTGATGCACCTCTATGATGAACATGTCTTGGAAATTTATTGCCATATCCTACTATGTAGCTCATATTCATTGGATTTTTACCCATTATGTATTCAATCTGCTTCATGATGGAAATATAGAAAAGGACATTATTTTCGTTAAGAGAACGAATGATTTTTGTACAAGACAAATTTTTCGACAACTTTATAGGTGGTTAATGAATATATCAGATGCCGAAACTCATTAATCATCAATATTACTTCATAACCAAAAATTTGGACATGAATTTCTCTAAGTACTTTTAGATTTGAACAACTAAAATTATGGTTAATCGCTCCAAAATTGTGGTTAGTGAAGTTACGATCACAGTTAATGAGTTTAACGACCTAATATATTTTTTAACCATCTACTCAACGTAATTAATCGCTTATTTGAACTACATTAACCACTTAAAAAAGTTCTCGCAAAAGTTTTAGCAAAAGTTGTCTAAATTTAGTTGTTCAAACAGTACCTGAGAGGTTGCAAATGCCTTCAGAACAGATCTTGAAACGTAATTAGGACCACAATTCCATCCAGGAACACCTTTGGCTTCCATATAATCAGCAAAAAGAGATGCCAAAAATGCAGCATTGACAGCATATTGAAGAGATTGTGGTCTTCCATGGTTCAATTGTATCAATCCTCCTGCAAATTTTCATGTCAACATGCATCTTATGATCCTATTGAAACTTCACGATCATAACTTTTTGAATGAAAAAACAACTCAAAAATATAACATGTTAACTAATACTCCCTCTGATCCTTTTTATAAGAGACACTTCACCTTTCTAGATTCATTGAATAATTAATGTATCTGGTCTATAGATCATGTATATTAATTATTTAATAAATCTAGAAAAGTGAAGTGTCTCTTGTAAAAAGGACCGGAAGGAGTAATTATTTTGAATTACCTCTAGTCCAGTTAAAGACCTTGAATTGTTGAAGATAAGAGCACATGGTAAGACTAGTAACATTATGGTACATACTAAGCATTTCCTCATAAGGGTAACCAGGACTAAGAAACATCCTAAACCTTGTCAACAACAACATAGCAGCAGGTAACTTATTATCCCAGCTCAGAACACTCAAATCAGGAATCATATAAAATGCATTGGAATGCTTAGGCACATTAGGATCAGTTGCCAATGAAATGTAGGTACTATTTCCAGTTGCATAAAACAACCAAGCACCACCCCACATGTACTCATCAAAGTAACCAGATGAGTTATAAAAAGGTTCGATGTTAGGCTTTCCGCGACTATATGTCGATCTTTTACCAAAGTCTCGTGCAAATGCAAAGACCGTTTCAGCTCCCTTGAGTAGTTTTTTGGAATATGTGGTGTCGTCTTGGAATACTATGGATGCTGCTGCTAATGCTGCTGCCATTTCTCCCGCAAGATCAGGTCCTTCGAATATAGTTGTCGTTGGGCGTGGATAGTCCATGTCTTCTGGTTTTTGCCAACAGTAATGATCATCTGGTGTTTTAGAACCATTTAGAGATCCACCAACCTAACATAAAATGAAAATGCATTGCACTAATTAGCATTCAAATTTATAGAATGTGCTATATAATGTTTCTATCGGAGTTTGTTTTAGGCCTCACTCGCTCTTAGACCGACCAGAAGGTGGCACGAATTAAGAAATACTACATAAGATTTGTTGAATTATACCACAAGAAAGATATATAGAACATAAAAAAGTTATGCATGCATGATTTAGGCCTGGTTGAATTGACTTATTTGAATTTATCTACTGATTTAAACACTTGTGAGATTGTTTGTGAAAGTTTATGAAAACAGCTTACGATATGTCCATAAATTGTTTTATGCTTATTTTCGTAAGCTTTCGAAGATAGTTTAAGAAAACTGCTAATATGAAATCAGCCTAACATTATTTTATATTTTGTTATATAAATAGCTTATAGTTAAGCACTTAGTAGTATATCATCAACACTAATGCTAATTAAGTAATTTTATCAAAATATAATCTTCTATGTAACACAACATTGAACATTGATCACTAAATGTTTCACCCCTTTTTTAAGGGTAGAATAAAATGTATAGAAACAAAAATTAACTTACCTGAGCATAAATTTTGTTGATTTTGGAAGCAGAACTGTTGAAGGTTAAAAGCAAGTAATCAGTACCCCACCTAATGAGTTCTCTAGCATGATCATACTCATTAATTGCCATGTATTTTTGCTTATATTCAAGCACACTCCAACTTAGCATTGTCATAGCAAAAGACATTGGAAAATGGAACTTTATATTGTCTCCTGCATCATAATAACCACCAACAAGTCCTTTTTTATCATCAGTAGTGTCTTTTCCATCTTGTAATCCTGAGTTTCCTCTCCATGGAATGCCATTGCTCTTTGGTAATTCCCCGGCTTCACAAATCAAAGGTAAATATATTACAGGTATCATAACAAAAATATTTGTCCTTAATTTTTCACTTGATAATTCAAATTATTTTTAAATGTATTAGTACGTACATTTTTAAACATATGATGATGCAACTATTATCTTATTAAAAGCTAGTTATTATTATGCATATACTTAATAGTTAATTGTATAATTGAGTTGAGACAAAAAATTATTATTGTCTATAAGACCTAACTCAACTGTCAATGTCGATGTTGCTAGATTGGACACCATCACTCAGAAACATATAGAACACCAAGATTTAGTATGCTAGCTGGCCCAATTATTGGCCCACTTTACATGACCACTCTTTCTAGAAGTAATTAGAATGGGGGAGAAGAAGAGTTAGTGGGCATTTTATGAGAATAAATATGTTATAAAAGGGAGAGAAGGGTAGTGAGTAAATTATTCAGAAAGTTGATAAGAGTTTGTTTAGAAGATATATTTCTCAAGTCTAAGAAGTACGGATGTTAATTGTTATGTTAGTTTTTTAACGATTTGTCAGAACTTGAATCTTGCACCTTCAATTTCTTTTAACCCTTAGTTCAATCTCACCCCTTTTGCAACTCTGATTTAGTCTTTATACTTTTCTTTTCTATCTTTCATCATTATAGAGCTTGACTCATCAAATTTCCATAAATGATAAATAATTTCCTTTATTAAAATTCCGGAGTGCTATGAAACTCACGGTTATGTGTGTGAATTTCTAGTACTATCCTTCTAAAAATTATATATACTATGTAAGAATGTACTTCTAGAGATAAAATATGAAACAATATGTGTAGTATTAAAAATAGAGATAAAATATGGATGTTTGCAAAAAACAATAACTAAAAGATTATAATCTAAAATAAGAATGGAATGAAAAACGGGTTGCAGCATGTAGTTAATTTAGGTGTCATTTGGCAAGTTGTGGTAACAAATGAACAAACAGAACCATTCAAATTCAAATACTAGCGACACAAATGCCGTCTGGTTGATATCATATATATTTTTTTTTTGAAAAAGTCAAGAACTATGTGTGGAATGAAACTTTTTTTTTTTTGAATGAAGAATGAAACTTAATTAGAACAAGTTCAAAGCAACTTGTTGGAATGAAATGACGTTAAATATCATTTGACAATAATAAAAATGTAAAAATAATTAGTGTCTTGATCATATTAGTTCAAAAATATAAAGAAAAATTATGAAAAGGATTGTCAACTATATTTCAATTTATTAATCAACGCTCTAAATTATTACTACTTAGATAGAGTCTAATAGTGTCATGTAAATTCAGCTCAATCCGCAGGAATATTACATTATACATGCAGAGTTGGAGTTCGAATCTCGAACACCTACTTATTTACCTTAAGGGTGGACTTTCTAGCCACTAAACTGCTTTATAAAAAAATATAATAATACTAATAATAAGACACATAATAAGTGTTACATAGCACAATTTGAGAGGTTCGAATTCGAACCTCGGATTTTTGCCTTTATGACACATGTTAGTATCAAGACCTTTATATAAATATATGTGTTATGTTTGACAGAGCTTAAGAAAGTAATTTATTTTTTGGTGTAAAAAAAAAGTAATTTATAATAAGTGCTTAATTAAATAAGTGTTCCAAACACACAACCAAATAGGTTTATCTCACTTCAAAAAGCTATAGTAGATAATATTTTGAGATTTGAGATAATATGCAGATGCAGATAGCTAGTTAAAATAAGTTTTTCTTGGGCTTATTGAATCTGCCTTTGGAAGAAGTTGACGGACAAAAGGGGACAACAAATGCTTCTGTCCATTAGAAAAAAATGCCTTTTGTAAGAAAACAAATTTGAATCTTTCAAGAGAACAATTACAGGATATCATATTTATATATTTTTTATTGGGTTATATATTTTAAATTATTAGTAACATCTATTAACTAAAAACTCACATTTCATAAGTCATAACCAGCAAAAAACATGCCTATTCAAATGCATATGCTATGAAATATGAATGCAATATTTTAAGGATCTTATATCGTCATATATTTAGTCTATAATCATCTAATAAATCAAATAATAAAATCATTAGAGAAAAGGTAAAATAAGACCAATAAATTAGAACAAAAATAATGCATATACTATGTTAATTTGCATAATGATAATGAGATGGTAGAAGAAAATACATACATTTCTGAGCATTGAAGAAGAGTAACGCTTTATGGAGGGCAAGAGTGTAATTATCAGGTGGTATAGGTCGAGAATGATGTTTGGGCAAATTCTTTGCAACTATGATGGGAAGCCCAATTACACAAAATCCCACAAAGATTATACCAAAAATCCATTTCAATGCCTTGTAACTCAACTTCATGCATCCAATATCCACATACTTAGTTTTCTTCTTAGTAATTGGCCTTTCAAGAATCCAACTTTGTACCGTCGAATCCATTGTGTCGCTTGCCGGACTGAGCAGCGCCGCCCTGTCCCATTGATCTCCTATGCGGCTCGTCTCATAGTCGGACGCCACTTCATTACTATTTGTCAACTCAAATGATCCTCCCCATTGATTCCTTGAATGCATAATGAGTAATTAACTCAAATATATTATCTTTGATGATATGACGCGAGTATTCTTTGCATCAATTTTGATAATTCCCCTTTCCTAGTGACAATTTTTCGATATACTTTTATTACCTCTTCCGACCGAACTTCAGATTAATTGAGATTCATTTCTCCATGTGCAAATTAAATCTCACTCGAATCAAAGATGACTACTAGATATTATGTGTGATGTGAGGGTATGGAATGAGGATTGAGGTTTTAGAAGAGATGAGAGAAATTGGTGCAAATTTGATGTTGGAATTTTTGAGAGGTTCTTTGTGTCTACATGTATATATATACAAAGAACCAATTAATTAATTAATTAATTAATTGATTATGACACTATTATAAAGTTTGTGTTGCGACTTTTGAAAAGTGTGATACTTGGCATTGTAGTATTTTTTGAGTCACATATAGATCCAATGTACCCGTTCAGCAACACACATCATCGCCGACCATTACAAAAAACTCAATTTAATTTGCACATAATAACAGTCAAACTCATTTTAATTTGATCCGAATAAAACTTAATTTGCCACTGCATATATTATACATTGTGGTTAGCTACAAAATTGTGAGTTCGAATTCAAGGTACACCTTGGAAATATTTTTACTAAAGGAAAATAAAGATTACATATGCTTACCATGTATTTTGGCATAGAATTCCCTTTTTTTTTTTTCCAAACCAAATTTCTTTTATTTATTTATTAGTTTCCATTGACATGGAGATTTCTATCCTAAGCTTTTTTCTTATCAAGCTATTGTTTCTTGGATTTTTATCATATATAGTATAGTAACTTAATACATAATTGGATTTTTATTATAGTAGTTACTTTCTACCGTTTGAGGTGCATTAATAATTACTTAATGCTAATTATGGTAACAATTATATGCAACGTATAATTATTTCAATTTTTTTTGTTTCCTCTCCTATTTCAATAAAAAGAGTATGAAAATTCAAAATTCAACCAATGAATAAAAAGGATGGGATGAGTAGCTCAACTGGTTAAACTAGTTGAGCTGAGAGTTAAAGAGCAGAAGGTCCTGACCCAGGAGAAAAAAACTAACATAACATTGTATACTAACAACTAACGTTATTTATAAAAAAAAACCAATGAATAAAAAAAGTTTAACAAAAAACTATTCCACACAAAATTTAAACTCGAATTGTGGTTAACAATTCGTCATTAATTAGCTGTCTGTTGTGTGCAGCTAGAAATTCAAATGGTGTTTGTTAGTGTTTCAACAATATTCATGCATTTTACTTGCGTTGAATGGGCAGAACGGAACAGTACATTTGGCAAGGCTAAGGTGTTGTTTGTGGTGGTTGAGAGCTTCAGGCGCAGAGTGGAAAAGTACCTGCAAAAATGTTAGCATTTCGATGTGTGTACATTGAGAGCTTGAAATATGAGCGTATTTATAGATCAAGTCTTGCATATGCATGGGAACTGGCTCCACTACGTTAGTGGAATTGAGAATTGTATTGTCAAATGACTATTCTTGTACTATGTTGGATTGCTATCGGTTGAAGTCATATGCCCTCCAAGGACATGTATGTCTTGTACTAAAGAGTATTATCTTGGACCTAAAATATAATATATAATGGGCATTTGGTATAGTGAGCTTTAGTCTAGTTCCGAACACCCTCCAAGTTCTTGCTATGAAGATAGTAAAGATTTGAATCTCTTGGACTTAGGTTGAAGGAGATGACAGACATTTTTCTTGGATAAACTTGGGAAAAACAAATCTCTTAGACTATGTTTGGATTTATGGAATATAATGGAGCGAAACGGAATGGAATATGATAGAATCGAATGGAACGGAATAGATTGGAGCATTAATTTCATTCCATTGTTTGAATATTTTATAATGTGATGGAATATTATTTCACTCTTTTTTTTTTGGTAAAGAAATATTATTTCACTCTATTGTTTGGAAAATAGACGGAATGAAATAAATTATAAATATTTTATTCCAATTCTATCCTATTTAAAATCAAGATTACATAAAAATAAAAGTAAAAAATTTTACAATAAAAACATATAATCTTCTATTCTCATATTTAAATAATACTAAATAATACTAGTATATAACGTCAGACCAAATAATGTATATTTAATTTTCATTTTATTTTTATGTTTGAAGCAATTTTGATTTTTGTTTACTTTATAATAATGAAATAGTAGTATCACATTGTTTCTTTGTCACGACGACTCACGAGCATAAACCATCGCCGAAGAAGGTTTTGGCAACAAAAATAATAATAAGAAGGTCGATGGAGAGTTGTAGAATATACAGACTGAAGAAGAAACAAACGATAGAAGAAGAGGGAAGAAAGAAAGCTTTATGAAATAGAAAAATAAGGACAAAATTGTATTTGTATTACTAATTTGTTTCATTCCATTGCATACACCCCAAATTGGGTGGAATGAAAAAAATGGTTGAATGGGTGGTATTGGATGGAATGGATTCCATCACACACCATTCCATTCATATTTTACAAACTCAAACAATGGAATCTAACATTATTCCACTCCATTCCATTCCACAATTTTCCATCAATCCAAACATAGTCTTAAGGACGAAATGTCATTTGTTATGAATATATATCTTAAATAAAATAGAAAATGAATAAGTAAAGTGATGAGAACATGGGTTATAAGGATGAAATGTCCCTTGACATGTTCCATTGTGGGATGCTTTCATCCTCACGACTATTTGTTATGTCCAGGAACTCTTGGCTTTCCCCTTTTCATCATCATAACAGATGTCATGTGAAGTGAGATCCTCTTTATTCGAGAAAAGTTAAGCCATCAGGGGACTCTTATTGATGATTGGGATTTGTTTGCAACGAGGTTATCCTTTACGCTAGACTGAGGAAACGTGAGAAAATTTTCCATCGTTGTTTGTTGGAGAAAGAAGTCAATGTTGATTGTCTAGGCTCGAAGAGAACGTCAAACTCCGATAGTTCCACAAACCATTTTATCATGCGGCTAGCGAGATCCGATCTAAACAAAACTAGCTTGAGGGATTGGTTTGTTCTACCACTATGGCGTGGGCTAGAAAATACCTCAAAAGTTTTCTACCAGCCATCATTAGTGTCAGGGCAATTTTTTCAATCTTCTGGTATCTTTTGTGCTTAAATGGTAGTTGAGAAGGTTTGCAATTTTTTTTTGGTTTATAACTCTCTGGTTTCTAAGGGAAAGGAGCCCTAATAGTCCAGAGTTCGGCCGCGAGATAAGTAAAGTCTGGCCAAGAAATTGTTCCACCCAGAAATCGAACCCGGGTTCTCCCGAAATCCGTCATTTTTGGTGAAATTCATTAACTACTTGAGCCCAATAACTTGGTTGAGAAGGTTTGTAATTTTGATATTGTAAAAAATTGCAATTGAGAGTTGTAATCACTCCTTATAAAGATTAGAGATGTAGTAATAAATTATTATTGAGTTGATTTTGCTTTGTTTTATTATTTTGTGAAAATTCTATTTACTCTTACTTGTTGCGTTGCAATTTTTCCGGTTACTTTCCTAACAAAAAATAACACAATTTTCTAGTAGTGATGAATTTGAATAGTATGGTAGATATCGTATGTTCGATCATCAGCTCTATTGTAAACAAAAAAACAAATAACACAATTTTTTTACTACAACTATTTTGGTTAATATTCGTAAACTTTGTTAGAAGATTCTATAATAAGAGAGGAAGAAAATAGTTAGATTGTCAATAGATTGAATTAATTAATGACATTCAACAGTTTCAACTTCTTTCTTTCTTTCTTTTTTTTTTTTTTTTTGTAAAAAAACAAAACAATTATACTTATCTTTTTTAATCTTAGATGCCACCAACACAGTGAAACTCACACAAATTTGAGTCCGTTTGAATTTAGCTTATTTTCAAGCTTATGAAAAATTGTATCTTTATAAGCCTTTTCTCATAAACTACCCTGAAAATTTATAATATTGCTTAAAAACTTATTTTATTTGTATAAGCTATTTCGCATAAACTCAAAAATAAATCAATCCAAACATGTCATTTGTAGTATCAGATTCGAATTTGGACCACAGTGTTCAACCTAACCATTTCAATTTTATTTATTTTATGTTTTTACAACTTCAATTGTTATTTTTATTTGTTTGTCCAAATTATCCTCAATCAAAAATATGTTAAAAAATGGAATTAATTTTTGTGGTTATTTTTTTAAAAAACTACAAGATAGCTAAACCCTAATGATGATAAGGATAGTAATAATGAATCAAATTTATGAAACCAAACAGTGAAACACAACGGCATCATCAAGAGCATTCTCACAAAATGCATTTTCCCGCACAAAAATCTCAACACAAACACTGAGAACAAAATAGCACCACCAATGGAACCTTCCAAATCCAACAACACTGAAACAGAAGAAGAAACCATAGCTTTCAACAGAAAAAGAGCACGCCGCGTTAGCTTCGCCGACAATGAAATCACCTCCGTCCACATCTTCCGTCCCGACGACGACCATTCCTCCTCCTCCTCCGAGATCCCCGCCGAAACACTAGATATATTCCGTCAACTTGTCGCAGAAAGCGACGATGAGGAACCCGACCGCCGCCGTAACTCTACTGACGGTGAGGGTGAAGCGGTTGATCATAGAAACTCCTTTCTGCAACCAATTGGTTCTCCTTCTCCTGGTGGAAGCAGTATCAACGCTGATGACGACACTGATGGTGAGTTATTATAACCCTAATGACCTAATTTCATGTAGTAGCTAATTGTTCGAATTTCAATTGCTATTGTTTTTGTTTTTTTTTAATTTTTTACAAATTTGATTTTTCAGATGACGAATTTGGTGGTCCTGTGTCGATGGATTTCATCAAACCGGGACGGTTATCGGATTCTGGTGTCTCCGACGACATCACGATGGACTCAACTGCTTTTTCGATGCATTACCGGAGTCTAGCACGATCGGATTCAGGGGATCTGAAGACGCCGACTAGGTTTGAAGCGACGGTGAGCACACCTGGTCTAAGCAGTGCTACTCCGGGGAGTTTCATGGAACTCACTGATCGTGAAAAGAGAGTGCCTCAGTCACCGGTGGTGGCGAGTGCCAGCGAGGACTCAGATGCCATGAGCATTGAAGGGGAACAGCCAAAAACCTATGATTATGTAAGACTCTCTCCTGGGTTGGTTGCAATTTTGGCACAGGGAAGCAAGGATTTGGATGGTGTTTCCCCATTAGGTTCAAAAGCTACGCATCCACCAATTGCAGTTGCTTTTGGGTCTTCGACCAAGGTTGAAAATCTTTTTAGGCTATTTGCTTACAGCAGTTTTCTCAGTTGACTTGTTTTTTGTATGCTTCAAAGTTCATTTTCTTTTATTTCAGATGTTAGGGTCCCTTTTAGTTAGTTGCGTATAGTTATTGTAATGTATGGAATTGTAGCCGTGTATGGTTTATGATGATATTGTTGTGGTTGTGGGCAGTGGCTATCTTTGTAGAGCTATATATGCAATTACATATGGTGGCTTGTGTAAATGCATGGTAGTAGTAATTGACAAGTGATATTTGTTATTTTCATTTTCAGAATACTAAGGAGTTTGTTAATGACGAAACTCTGTTAGCTTGTAAACAATTGAACTCTGCTAAGGCTAATAGAGCAACCCCACCAAATATGGATGAAGGCGATAAGTTAGCCACACATTCACCAATTGCAAATCATATGGAAGTTTTACCCAACATGGAATCCTTAGTTAACTCTCCTGTTCATCAAATCACCCATGATACTACAGTTGCTTCTGCTTTGGAGTCTTCAATCAAGGTTATTAAATGATTTTTTCTACTTAACCTTTGTCTCATGTTCAAGTCTTTCTGAGTGGAAAAATGTAGGCATTGAGACAGCTTTGCATTCTTATGTGTCCATTTATATGACTTGGAAATTGGAATAGTTGGGGAATAATGAAGGTTTAGGAATTGAAGAATTTGCATTCTTATGTGTCCATTTATATGACTTGAAAATTGGAATAGTCGGGGAATAATGAAGGTTTAGGAATGGAAGATCTTGCGTTCTACTGGAATCAATGTGGGGGTTCTATTATTCTTGCTGATTGTTGTCAGTTCTCCCAGCTGACTCGTTTCCTGTATGCTTCAATTTCAAAGTTTATTTTATTTCAGATATTAGGATCTTTACCCTTTATTTAGTTGCCGAATATATCAAATTTTAGTTGTGCATGGTTTATGATGATACTTTTGTGGTTGTGGCTATCCTCATAAATGCTATTACGTCTGTGGATTTGTATAAATGTATCGTAGTAGTAATCGATAAGTGATATTTTTTATTTTCATTTTCAGAACACTAAGGAGTTTGTTAATGATGCAACTCCGTTTGCTTGTAATCAATTGGACTCTGCTAAGGCTAATAGAGGAACCCCACCAAAGATGGATGAAGCTGATAAGTTAGATTTGGCTGCTAAGTATGAACTTGGTTTCTGTGAAGTCCCCGTAAATGAGAGTAATTCTAAAGACAGGGGACAAGTGACTGACTCTAATAATAAGTCTGATCAAGTTACTGGAAATCATCCAGTACATGAGTTTACACCATTGTCCTGTTCTGCAAATAAACTAGCATTTATGGTTTCTCCTGATTCATTCAGACGTACTGGAAATATAACTCGTCCCTTAAACTTAAAGCAATCTGGTATGCTTGGGCCTGAGGTACATGCCGCAAATAGTGCAACTTTGTTGTCCATACGTAAAAACATTTCAAAGTTGAAAAATCTTCCCAACACATCTACTCTCAAAGAAAAAAATGACAAATTGAAACGTAGGTTTTCAAAATACTCTCCAGGGACTTCTTTCTTTCCTGAAAGAGATTTTGAAAACAAGCAAGTTGAAACCCTCACTGCTCCTTTGGAGGAACAGCCGTTTAGTTTAACTCTGGAAAATAACATGCATCAAAGTTTGATCAACACTGGTGACCATGTAGTTGATTCTTTGATAAATACTAGCAAGTTAAGCCAAAATGAAGAGACTGTGGCCACCGAAAAGGATGAGGAAAAAATTTGTTTGATTTCGGCCAAAGTTTCCTACAATGATAAAAATCTTGCGCCTATGGATATTGGTGCTTCTCCCACGCTTAAGACGCATATAACAAGAGTGGAAGATAGCACAGTTGAGAAAAGAAAAGATGAAATTCTAACCAATACGCATGCCAAACCTTTTTCTTCACCTGTAAAATCATTTGACCATACTTTATTGCCATCTGTAGAATGTCAAAGTAATTTCCATGGTGAGTTGAAGCAAATGGAAATGCAGAATGAATCTGTTAATAGTGGTCTAGAACAAGCCATTGAATACGACAAACTAACAGTAGCTAGAAAATTGGATTTGTCTGGTGTTGGAAACAGTAAACAGCCTAGCTCACCTTTTGAGGATGCACAGTTCAGCAAGTTTATTAAGGTAAAATTAAAGAGAGTGGCTCTATTTTTTGCTTAGTTACGATTCATGCAAATAAAAAAAGGTCTCTGAAACCTTTGCATATCCTTATTACTATTGAGGAACATGTGGAGTTGGTATTTGCTAAAATGATAGAAAAGGAATTTTCAAGCTTGATTCTAAATATGGTTATTTAATGCATCTCCTTCATGGTTAATTCTCTATGGCATGATTTTCAGAGTCTATTACAAAAAACATAGTTGATTTACTGATATTTTTTCATTTAGATATTTATTCTATTTCCTTAAGTCCATTCCCCCTACTTTTTATGGTTGTGATATTTGTAAGTATAATATATTTCAGTACAGTCAAGTTTTTCTTTTCTTTTTTTTTTGGTTACAATACAGTCAAGTTTTTCTAATCATTAAAATTTGCAAATCCTATTTCAGTTTTCTTCCCTATTTTGTCTAGACAAGTAAAAAATGTCATGGTTATGATTCTTTACGAAATTAAAATTTCGACTCTTGCTAAAATGTATGGGTAAAGGTGTCTCCACAGAGATCAAAACATTGGCTCCAGTGGAAGACTAATTTTTCTTTCTTTTATGACGCCGAACATGTCAGTTCTATGCATCTGATTTGTTATTCTGTTTGATGCTCGGATGATTTAGAGTGCATTGAAGGGAAAACCGGCTAGGAGTCCTCCTAATAGATTTCCAGATCTTAGCAGTCCTATCCAAGAAGCAACAACTGCGTTACCCTCCCTGCAAGAGCCTCCTAGTGACATCCAAGACTTGTCTCCCAGGATTAATTCTGATGGGCATGGTGTTGATCTTGATAACAACCACCATCTGACATTCCAAGTAGCTCAGAGCCCTCTCAAAACTGGTATTGAGGTTTCTTCCGGGGAGAAAAGGAATGATGTTGATCTTGATAACAACTGCCATCCGGCACTCCAAGTATCTCACAGCCCTTTTACCAAAACCGGTATCGAGGTTTCTTCTGAGAAGAAAAGGAAAGGTGTCGAATTATTAAGTGATATTCGAGCCTTGTCTCACAGGATTAATTCTGATGGCCATGGGGTTGATCTTGATAACAACTGCCATCCGACACTCCAAGTAGCTCAGAGCCCTCTTACCAAAACTGGTATCGAGGTTTCTTCTGGGAAGAAAAGGAAAGGTGTCCAGTTATTAAGTAATGGAGATGATATAGAGAAGACAGGGAGGATTGACAGAAGTCAAGAGGTTCATAAAAGTGGGGATGGAGATCTACAGTTTGTTTTGGAGCAAACAAGTATGAGAAGTGAAAGAGAAAAGTTTGGCGATCAGAAGTGGAATGATTTCGATCATGTATGGTTCCTGCTTTATATTAATAGTTAGTTAGAACTTTGTTTTTTTGGGTCTCTTAAGTCTTTACTTTTTCAATTATCTTGCAGGTTCTAGAAAGATTCTCAACCAGCACAAAACAATTGCTTTCTCCGTCATTTGATAAGCTAAATTTCAGATTGGTATGTTCTAATATATGGTTGTAGAATTAGAAAATAGTAGCATGCGAATACAATTGTGGATATTTTTGCTTACTTTTTAATCATTCAAAAATATTTTATCATTAGTCAAAAAAAATAATTTATCATAGCTATTTATACTATTTTGGCTCTCAATATTTAGATGGGCACACTGGAAGATATTTTGGTTCGTCTGCAGAAAGTTAAGAAATGGGATATTCTTTCTTCTGAAATTCATTCTCAGGTTTGGATTAGATAATTGAATTTAGTGCACTTTGCTAGTTATATTATAACATAGCATGAACAAGCTGCTTATATTTGTAATGATTAGTACATATTACTTCCTCTAAAGACAATATCTAAGGGCATGTTTCCTTTGAGACAACATTGTCTGTTTTGACTTTTAAATACAAAAAATATAATCTTGTTTTCACTTTGTTGATTTCAAAGATGTGTATAGGAGGATACCCTGAAAATAATATATAATTATTTGTCGACTATTTCCTATACAGACATTTGAAAATAAAAAACATGCGACAATTTTGTAAATAAAAGTGAAAACAGGAAATGAAAACAAATGCTTTCTCAAATCAAACTTGCTCTCTGTTCGGAATTTCCTGTTTCTTATTGACATGGTTGTTTTTCTTTCAGAAGAAATTAACGGATCCTCTAGATATTCCTAGACACAAAAGGTTTGTATAAGCTGTTTGACTAATTCACTATTTGGGTTGCGTTGTTTCTTACACAAGTTTATGGAATTGCTTTCTAATTAATGGTTGATAATGTTAAGTATTTCTTTTGCAGAGTTGTGGAAATGAAATTGTTGCTTTTTAATATAGCATATGAGAAGGCTAAGCTACAATTAATGAATGTTAAGCGTGAGAGATTACTGGTATTCTCTCTTGCACATAAATCTTAGTATTTAGCAATACATACTATTGGTGATACAAACATTCATTATTCACAGGAAAAAGTACAACAGCTGAGTTCTGGGCTTCAAGAGACTCAGATGATGAAAAATTCCATGCCATGTTCTGCTAAGACTAGACTGGTTGACATTCAAGCTGATGATAGTCATATCAATACAAAAATATTTAATTCACAAGGAAAATGTCAGGTACAATTCATTGTATGCGATTTAGTTTAAATGACCCAGTGATAATAGCTTTAAATTATCATGATGCACTTTCATGTTATATCCAATCTTCAAAACCTTTTATTGGTATTGGAAATACACTGATGAGAGAATTACACTGAGTTAAGATCGCTACTTGACATTATATTTAAAGCAACTTTAATTTAAGGATCTTTGAAAGAATAAAAATCTACATTCTCTGTCCTCGCACTTCGATTCCCTTGCTACACAACATGTCAATCTTTGAGGGAGCATTCTTATACAGAGAGCTCTCCTAACAAAA
This sequence comes from Trifolium pratense, assembly GCF_020283565.1. Taxonomy (NCBI): domain Eukaryota; kingdom Viridiplantae; phylum Streptophyta; class Magnoliopsida; order Fabales; family Fabaceae; genus Trifolium; species Trifolium pratense. Next base: position 72,005,305 of record NC_060060.1, read on the forward strand.
TGTCTCTGTATTTTTTTGTTGTCAATAGAATCTTGGAGCTCAGAGAGATCTCCTTGCAAACTTTTTACAATCTCTAACTCACACTAATTCAATATTTATAAGTTGTTAGATGAATTGGTGACCCGTTGTCGTATAGCGGTGCAATAGCTCTATTACGTAGCGGATTTTGATGAATCTGCCAGGAAAAACCACGGTTTATGCATATTCTGCTATAAGGGCTGTAGCAGCTGCTATAACATCATTTGCGGCCACAATTGAAAAAAGTTAAAACAAAGGGTGCTGGTTCGGTTAGTTTTTTGGGTTAAATGTAACAATCACCTGACTAGCTCGCTTAAAGTTAAAACAAATTTGTACTTAACATTCATGAAAGTTATGTTCGTCTGATGAATGAATTTCCTTTTGTTTGCATGATATATTTTCCCTTGCATGTCCCTAGTTTCTGTTTGTAGTTCATTGATGCAACATGATCATAAAAGGTTTAATATGTTGTCCCATTGTATTTCAATTGGCAATGTTTTATTGGTCAATCTTAGGTTTCTTGCAAAAATGTGATGGAAACGAGGCAAGAGCTTGAAAATTTGGATCAGAAAGCAAAATCTTTAAGTGAATTCTTTTATAGTTACTGCAAGATGAAAGGGGATCAAAGCTATACCAACGTCGTAAGATCTGTTCGTGATTATTTGGAAAAGAGAATATCTTACAAGTTGGTATTCCAGAATTTGAAGGTTGTTTGACTTTAAATATGGTTCTTATCTATGTACAAGCTAAGATTTCATTTTCTGACCAACAATTTTTTTTCTACTATTTGTCAGTTGTGGGATGTTGAAGATTTTGAGCGTAAGGATGATTATCACATGATTATTCTCAACTATCGCGGATATTTCATCCAAAGGTTAACTTTGATTTGTTTCTTTTTTTTAAGGATTGGAGCTCAAGTGTATCTTTTGTGACATTACTGAATATGCAAGTGCCTATTTACTTTGATGGAATGTAGGTTCACAGTAAATGCTGGTCTATCAAGCATTATAGTATCGAATAGCTTGAATGATGTGAATATTGGAAAGGTAATTTGGTTGACAATTTATCCGTTTTATTATTATATTATATATTCAACATTCATACCTTGCAGTTTTCTAATATGATACATTTAGTTTTTCAGACCTATCCAAATATGGATGCTTTCTCTGCATTTGTGTTTGCCTTAAATCCACATACCACCAGCAAGTGCATGGGTCGAATCAGTATGGCACAAGAAACACAGGTAAGTAACTGTTTCTTGTGCTGATTTTCTTCTAGCAAGTTTGTTTCATTTTTTATTTCATATTTCCTATATTTTTAGAGGGGATTACCATATTCATTAAATTATTAGTTACAGCAGGGGTGGTCCTCACTCATTTTCAAAATCTACTTGATACGTACTAGAAAAGTAAACTAATGGTATGAATGGTGTGGTTTATGAGAGTTAAGAAAATTTAGTTTCAAAGAAGCCTTTAAGTAGTCTTTTCTGTTATCCCTTTGCTTTCTATTTCTTGGGCTCAAAGTTTTCTTTTGCAACCTCATAGTGTGTTGTAGCTAACCAGCTATTTTATGCAGATAACAGGTTCACTTCTAAGTAATTTGCTAGATGTGGTTGAGGAGGTTCAGTTAGCTCGGGTAGAAATTAGAAATTTGGTCCAGGCTAAGTTCAATTCTCATTCAGGTATGCAAATTTCCTCTGTACTCTAAATATTATACCATGTGCCAATGTTTTAAAAATTAAGGTGGGGGCAGTCATTGAATCAGTGAAAGAATGTTATTTACTACTTCAACTCCAAGTTGAACTGCTGATAATTAAATATATATTATTAATATTATATTATTATATATAACATATCAAATAAGAAGCTATAAGGAATAAAGCTTCATATAAATCTAAATTAACTTAAAACCATATTATATGTCTTGCTAGACAAAAATTAATCAATAATAAGAGACTAAATGATATATTTGAACCATATACAAATGCGAACCTCATACACGAGTCTTTGTAACTTAGCATTAGGCCTTTATTCTGAAAAATAATTATAGTCTTTTTGAAATCACGACTTTTCAAATTTAGTCCCTAAATAAATTTTATTCGCCTTCAGTTCCTATTTGAAAAGGGCACTTTAGTCCCTCAAAATAATCCCTATAAAAAAATTGGAACTAAAAGTGATTTAAATTTATTTAGATACTGAACTTGAAAGGCCGTGATTTATAAGGACTATATACATATTAAACTTATAAATATGCATCTGGTTGGATTAAAAAAACAGGTTCAAGCAGCTTATAATGGAGAAACCTCCTTTATTGAATTTCTGCTTTATTTTTTACTAGTTTGACCTGCGTCCACTGGTTTTATGAACAGTTTTTTGGGATTGAAATTGAACAGAACTACTGAACAAGTACTTAATCAGTTTATCAGTCAGTTACCCTATCAAACTGGCCGGTCCGGACTGATTTAATTTTCAAAACCATAATATGAACCTTTTATCAACAGAATATTCCTTCCTTAATTAATTGGAATTGGTACTACCTTCCATTTTCTGACATTAGATCTAACAGGTATTTCACATTGTCTATTTCATACCGTTTTTGCAGTTAATCAACTTGATTTGCAGCTATCTTTCATCGACTTCTGTGGTGGGAAGAAGGTGCAAGTGATTCTCGATATGACATGCTTAAAATGGTAATCCTGCAATTATTTTAACATTCACCTTTAAATTATTTTTCCTTGTTACCAAGGTGTCTTTGGTTTGCCGAAAAATTATGTTTTGACAAGTAAAACTACTTGTATGTTTGATTTGAAAATGGTCATGGAAGACAATACATAAGATGAAGCAGAAGACAAGTCTTGAATTCTGTTACCAAGTGAAATAGGATACAACTTTTTTGTGTAATGCACATTATACAAAACCAAAAGTTAAAATTACTATTCAACTTTTTCTACAAAACAAAAAGTTGTGCTATGACTCAATTATTTGTACTGTACTATTCTGCTTTTGTTATACTAGAACATCTATCAAACGTACCCTAGCTGTTGTTTGTTTCTTGCTTGAGTGTTCCAATCATATAAGCACCGTACACAAGTCACTTAAAATTGAGTCTGCCAAGTGTTTAAATATGTTGTAACTTTGTAATGAAACGAACTGATTTAACAATTGGTTTGAGCAGTGGGGCATATCCTGCAGAGGTTCTTCCGTCTCAAATATATGGTCTTGCTGCTAATGGGGAACAAAAGGCTCTTCCTTCATCGCTTGTAGATGAAATAAGAAGTGCAGCAGAGAGTGTGAGTGTGGGGTATTCAAGAATTGTTAGGCTTTGTAGGTGCATTTCCCAGGCAGTTCAGGGTTGCACTCAAGGAAGGTGATCTTGTCTAATTGCCTTCATTCACTGTCAATTTTGGGTTGATTGTTCATTAGAGCTTTCTCTTGTATATTTTCACATCCCGCCGTTGCTATAAATGGACGAGTAATTCTCATGAAGCACGAAATCATTCACTAATTTCCCAATGATTAGTGCTGTCATAAAGGAAAACAGTTTTTCAAGATCTGAAGTTCTTTGTGATTTTTTGCAAGCTTTTCAATCTATAAGTTTCTTGTTCAAGTATAATATTTGGTTATCAGAATGTTCGAAGATGAAAATTTGTGTATATTTCTTGTGAATATATTTGAGTTTAGAATGTTGGTTTTATAACATTGGTATGATATTTAAAAGATGTAAACATGAACATTTAACCTTCTGAAATTAATAGATGTTAAGATCAAAATGTTGACCAAATTAGTGCTCAAAATTATTTGACATTGACGTTTCTTGAAGACACGGATTATTTCGAATTTGTCCAGGCATTAGATAAAATTAAAAAGAAATAGTTCATGTGAGCATAATTTAGTTGATAGAGATAATGTATGTTATTATAGGGAATGAGGTTCAATAGTTTAGTATCCAATAAAACTTAGCCCTTGGATCCATCATTTTGACTGTCAAAAAAAAATCTATGTTATCTTGATTGTCTTTCAATTAGATATTCGTGCATTTAATATCCTAATCAAGTTCCTTATTTAAAAATCACATGAAAGAAAGGATCTTTACATTATGGAAATGGATTCCCTACTAACAATGCTAAGGATCTATATTCAAGACAGACTTTGTTGCTGTTAGCGATCACGACAATCAATGACTTTGGCGGTTGATTAAGATCAGACAAGTCAGATTTTGAGTTCTCAATATTTTATAGTCAAGATGTGAACCGTCTAATCTCTATCCATCAACTTAGATGAATTGACTCCAATAACAATAGGAAATTCCAACCGTAGAGAATCTGAGTTCCTATACCAGTTAACTCAAAATAGGGTTTTGAAATCCACAATTCAAAAATAGTACAATAAATTTTAAATAATATATAAGAGTGTATAACTAGCTAAATCATTTATAAATAAATGAATATACATTCATAAGTTGAAAATTGGAGAAGTATTGTCCAAAACACAAGGACTAGGATAAAATCAATGAATGAAATAGTATATGATATCATGGTTTCCAAGGTGGTGGTGGAGGTGGATTTTGTGGCCCAAATGGTGGAATAGCTTCAAAAATTGTATTAATATCAACACCACTAGTACCTTCAATACTTGTTAAGGAAATTAAAGCAGCTACTAATCCCGCATTACCAGCTAAAGTTGGTTCAGTATAGTTGTAATTAGTCCTTGAATCATGGAATTGGTCAAAATTATTTGGTCCTCCAACCATTGCTCCTGTAATGTTGTGAGGATTTCTGTTATCTGTGTCGCGCCACTTCCAACCACCAGTGCATGAGTAATGCTTGTGATCATTTGGAGTTGATGCACCTCTATGATGAACATGTCTTGGAAATTTATTGCCATATCCTACTATGTAGCTCATATTCATTGGATTTTTACCCATTATGTATTCAATCTGTTTCATGATGGAAATATAGAAAAGGACATTATTTTCGTTAAGAGAACGAATGATTTTTGTACAAGACAAATTTTTCGACAACTTTATAGGTGGTTAATGAATATATCAGATGCCGAAACTCATTAATCATCAATATTACTTCATAACCAAAAATTTGGACATGAATAACCATACTTTTCAAGTACTTGTAGATTTGAACAACTAAAATTATGGTTAATCGCTCCAAAATTGTGGTTAGTGAAGTTACGATCACAATTAATGAGTTTAACGACCTAATATATTTTTTAACCATCTACTCAATGTAATTAATCGCTTATTTGAACTACATTAACCACTTAAAAAAGTTCTCGCGAAAGTTATAGCAAAAGTTGTCTAAATTTAGTTGTTCAAACTTCAAATAGTACCTGAGAGGTTGCAAATGCCTTCAGAACAGATTTTGAAAAGTAATTAGGACCACAATTCCATCCAGGAACACCTTTGGCTTCCATATAATCAGCAAAAAGAGATGCCAAAAATGCAGCATTGACAGCATATTGAAGAGATTGTGGTCTTCCATGGTTCAATTGTATCAATCCTCCTGCAAATTTTCATGTCAACATGCATCTTATGATCCTGTTGAAACTTGACGATCATAACTTTTTGAATGAAAAAACAACTCAAAAATATAACATGTTAACTAATACTCCCTCTGATCCTTTTTATAAGAGACACTTCACCTTTCCAGATTCATTGAATAATTAATGTATCTGGTCTATAGATCATGTATATTAATTATTTAATAAATCTAGAAAAGTGAAGTGTCTCTTGTAAAAAGGACCGGAAGGAGTAATTATTTTGAATTACCTCTAGTCCAGTTAAAGACCTTGAATTGTTGAAGATATGAGCACATGGTAAGACTAGTAACATTATGGTACATACTAAGCATTTCCTCATAAGGGTAACCAGGACTAAGAAACATCCTAAACCTTGTCAACAACAACATAGCAGCAGGTAACTTATTATCCCAGCTCAGAACACTCAAATCAGGAATCATATAAAATGCATTGGAATGCTTAGGCACATTAGGATCAGTTGCCAATGAAATGTAGGTACTATTTCCAGTTGCATAAAACAACCAAGCACCACCCCACATGTACTCATCAAAGTAACCAGATGAGTTATAAAAAGGTTCTATGTTAGGCTTTCCGCGACTATATGTCGATCTTTTACCAAAGTCTCGTGCAAATGCAAAGACGGTTTCAGCTCCCTTGAGTAGTTTTTTGGAATATGTGGTGTCGTCTTGGAATACTATGGATGCTGCTGCTAATGCTGCTGCCATTTCTCCCGCAAGATCAGGTCCTTCGAATATAGTTGTCGTTGGGCGTGGATAGTCCATGTCTTCTGGTTTTTGCCAACAGTAATGATCATCTGGTGTTTTAGAACCATTTAGAGATCCACCAACCTAAACATAAAATGAAAATGCATTGCACTTAGCATTCAAATTTATAGAATGTGCTATATAATGTTTCTATCGGAGTTTGTTTTAGGCCTCACTCGCTCTTAGACCGACCAGAAGGTGGCACGAATTAAGAAATACTACATAAGATTTGTTGAATTATACCACAAGAAAGATATATAGAACATAAAAAAGTTATGCATGCATGATTTAGGCCTGGTTGAATTGACTTATTTGAATTTATCTACTGATTTAAACACTTGTGAGATTGTTTGTGAAAGTATATGAAAACAGCTTACGAATTGTTTTATGCTTATTTTCGTAAGCTTTCGAAGATAGTTTATGAAAACTGCTAATATGAAATCAGCCTAACATTATTTTATACTTTGTTATATAAATAGCTTATAGTTAAGCACTTAGTAGTATATCATCAACACTAATGCTAATTAAGTTTTTATCAAAATATAATTTTCTAAGTAACACAACATTGAACATTCATCACTAAATGTTTCACCCCTTTTTTAAGGGTAGAATAAAATGTATAGAAACAAAAATTAACTTACCTGAGCATAAATTTTGTTGATTTTGGAAGCAGAACTGTTGAAGGTTAAAAGCAAGTAATCAGTACCCCACCTAATGAGTTCTCTAGCATGATCATACTCATTAATTGCCATGTATTTTTGCTTATATTCAAGCACACTCCAACTTAGCATTGTCATAGCAAAAGACATTGGAAAATGGAACTTTATATTGTCTCCTGCATCATAATAACCACCAACAAGTCCTTTTTTATCATCAGTAGTGTCTTTTCCATCTTGTAATCCTGAGTTTCCTCTCCATGGAATGCCATTGCTCTTTGGTAATTCCCCGGCTTCACAAATCAAAGGTAAATATTACAGGCATCATAACAAAAATATCTGTCCTTATTAAAAGCTAGTTATTACTATGCATATACTTAATAGTTAATTGTATAATTGAGTTGAGACAAAAAATTATTATTGTCTATAAGACCTAACTCAACTGTCAAATGTCGATATTGCTAGACTGGACACCATCACTCAGAAACATATAGAACACCAAGATTTAGTATGCTAGCTGGCCCAATTATTGGCCCACTTTACATGACCACTCTTTCTAGAAGTAATTAGAATGGGGGAGAAGAAGAGTTAGTGGGCATTTTAGGGGAGTTAGTGTCATTTTATGAGAATAAATATGTTATAAAAGGGAGAGAAGGGTAGTGAGTAAGTTATTCAGAAAGTTGATAAGAGTTTGTTTAGAAGATATATTTCTCAAGTCTAAGAAGTATGGATGTTAATTGTTATGTTAGTTTTTTAACGATTTGTCAGAACTTGAATCACCTTCAATTTCTTTTAACCCTTAGCTCAATCTCTGTTAGAAATTGATGTTCTTCTTAAGCCCATATCCATTATGATCCAAGCCCATCCATTGTAGGATCCCTCCATAACATTTTGTATGTGATACACTTGGCTTGTTGCAAGTATCACACTTGTATTATTGCATGTAGTTTCCCTTACCACTTGTATAGATGCATGTATTTTCTTTACCACTTGTCATGTTGCATGTATTTCTCTTGACACTTTCCTTCATGCAAGTAAGCTATGTAGTTGCTCCTTCTACTATAAATAGGAGTTCACAATGTACCTTGTATCATCCAACAATTAGCAACATAACATCTTCCTCCAAAACTTTATTGTCTTTCTAGTTTTCTAGTTTCTCTAACCTTCTTCTCCACCACTTTACAATAGCCTTTGTTTTTTCTTACATGGTATCAAGAGCTTCATTGATCTTAACGGGTCTGTGAGGAAACAAAACCAGCAAGAAAACATTCACAAAAAAAAACCTTTATACACCATAAATGGCTTCCAACAATAGTTCTTTACCTCCACCTCCTATGTTTGTAGGAGAAAACTATCATTTGTGGGCTGCAAAAATGAAAACTTATTTGAGAGCTCAAAGTTTATGGGATGTTGTGGAAAATGGAAGCACCCCACCGGTTCTTCCAAATAACCCAACAGTAGCTCAAATAAGAAATCACAATGAGGAAGTGGCAAAAGAAGGAAGAGCACTTGCCATAATACATGCAGCTCTACATGATGATATATTTATCAAGATCTTGAATCTTGAGACCGCAAAAGAAGCTTGGGACAAGCTGAAGGAAGAGTTCCAAGGGAGTGAAAGAACAAAGAAGATGCAAGTGTTGAACTTGAGAAGAGAGTTTGAAGCACTAAAAATGAAAGAAACCGAAACTGTTAGAGAATTTTCTGACAGAATTTCGAAGGTGGTTTCGCAAATAAGATTGCTGGGAGAGGATCTCAGTGATCAAAGAGTTGTGGAAAAAATTTTAGTGTGTCTTCCAGAGAGGTTTGAAGCAAAAATATCCTCTCTCGAAGAAACCAAGGACTTTTCTCAAATCACACTTGCAGAGCTTGTTAATGCTTTGCAAGCTACTGAGCAGAGAAGATCTTTAAGGTTGGAAGAAAATGTTGAAGGTGCTTTTGTGGCAAACACCAAAGGCAAAAACCAAAGCTACAATAGTTTTGGGAAAAAACCTTTTGGTGAGAAGAAAGGGAAAGGAAAGAAGGAGGATGTCAACAACAAAGGAGAGAGCTGGAAAAAGAAGTTTCCAACTTGTCAACATTGCAAAAAAGATACTCATTTAGAGAAGCATTGTTGGTATAGACCAGATGTTAAATGCAGAGCCTGCAATCAACTTGGTCATGTGGAGAAGGTTTGCAAAAACAAAGCAAACCAGCAGAGACAACAAGCCCAAGTTGTCGAACACCACCAACAAGAGGAGCAATTATTCATGGCTTCTTGCTATTCAACCGGAAGTAGCAAAGAAACATGGCTAATAGATAGCGGGTGCACCAATCATATGACTCATAATGTTGGCATTTTTAAGGAACTTGATAAGTCCTTCTTCTCTAAAGTTACTATTGGCAATGGAGAACATGTTGATGTCAAAGGAAAAGGTGTTGTAGCTGTTGAAACTCCCTCAGGTATCAAATATATCTCAGATGTTTTATTTGTACCTGAAATAAATCAAAGTCTTTTAAGTGTGGGGCAAATGATGGAGAAAAACTATTCATTGCATTTCAAAGATAAGAGATGCACTATTCTAGATCCTTCTGGATCTAAGTTAATGACTGTTGAAATGAGGGGTAAAAGTTTTCCAATAGAGTGGAAACAAACAACCATGCATGCTTTTCCAAGTAGTGTTAATGATTCCTCCTTGTGGCATAAAAGGTTGGGTCATTTTAGTTACTCAACCTTGAAACAAATGAGTTCTCATGATTTGGTTGAAAATTTACCAATCATCGAAGATGTTGTTGACATGTGTGATGTATGTCAATATGGAAAACAAAGTAGATTTCCATTTCCCGCTGCGTCAACCTGGAGAGCTTCTGAAAAGTTACAGCTGATACACACTGATGTGTGTGGTCCGATGCCAACGACATCTTTAAATGACAGCAAGTATTTTCTGCTATTTATAGATGATTTTACAAGGATGAGCTGGGTATTTTTTCTTAAGCAGAAGTCAGATGTGTTTCCTGCATTTCAGAGTTTCAAATTTATGGTTGAAAAAGAGACTGATTGTCAGATTAAAAAGCTCGGATCTGATAATGGAACTGAGTATACAGTAGGGGAATTTAAAACCTTTTGTGAGCAAGCTGGAATTCAACATCAATTTACTGTTCCTTACACTCCTCAACAAAATGGAGTGAGCGAAAGGAAGAACAGGACCATCATGAAGATGGCCCGGTGTTTGCTCTTTGAGAAAGGTATTCCTAAAACTTTTTGGGCTGAGGCTGTAAACACCTCAGTTTACTTGCTGAATTTGTTGCCTACCAAAGCCTTGAAGGGAAAAACACCCTTTGAAGCATGGTATGAAAGAAAGCCATCTGTTGAACATTTAAGAATATTTGGATGCGTGTGTTATGTTCATGTTCCAAGTGTGAAAAGAGATAAATTGGAAACCAAATTTGTGGTTGGTATCTTTTTGGGGTACAGCAGTAACTCTAAAGGGTATCGAATTTATAATTTGGAGACCAAAAAAATTCTGGTTAGCAGAGATGTGAAGTTTGATGAGTACTCTAAATGGAATTGGGAGAAAAGTCAAGCAGAAGGTTCAAGTAAGGTATTGCCTGCTGAAGATAGTTTGGAAGATGAAAATTCAAACTATGATAGTGATGATGATTTTCCAATCCGAGGTACTAGAACCTTGGATGATATTTATGCAAGGTGCAATATAGCTACATTAGAGCCTACACGGTATGCTGAAGCTGCTAATGTTGAAGGATGGAAAGTTGCCATGCAGGAGGAGATGAAGATGATAGAGAAAAATCAAACATGGCAGCTTGTAGACAAACCAGAAAATCAAAAGATTATTGGTGTTAAGTGGGTTTATAGAACCAAACTCAATCCTGATGGTTCTATAAATAAACTTAAGGCCAGATTGGTGGTAAAAGGTTATTTTCAACAACATGGTGTTGATTTTCCAGACACTTTTGCACCTGTTGCAAGACATGATACAATTAGGCTGTCGGTTGCCTTAGCGGCAAAATTGGGCTGGAAAATTTATCATTTTGATGTTAAATCAGCTTTTTTAAATGGGTTGCTTGATGAAGACATTTATGTCGACCAACCTGAAGGTTTTAAGGTTGCAGGAAGTGAAAATAAAGTTTACAAGCTTCACAAAGCCCTCTATGGCTTAAAACAAGCACCAAGAGCATGGTATAGTATAATTGATGGCTATCTCCTGCAAAGTGGTTTTAAAAGAAGTGAAAATGAAGCTACTTTGTATGTTAAGTGGTCGAAGAATGAAGTGAAGCTAATAGTGTCCCTGTATGTTGATGATTTGCTGGTTATAGGGAATGAATCAAATTCTTTAAGTCAATTCAAGCAAGCTATGGAGAATGAATTTGAGATGACAGATTTGGGTGAAATGAAATATTTTCTTGGAATGAAGATTTTTCAGTCAAGTGTTGGAATCTTCATTTCACAAAAGAAATATGCTTTGGAGGTATTAAAGAAGTTTCATATGGATAAGTGCAAGCCTGTTTCCACACCTCTGGTTGTGAATGAAAAATTATCAAAGGATGATGGTGATAATAGTGCAGATGCTTCTATTTATAGAAGTATAATTTGAAGTTTGTTGTATCTTTCAGCAACCAGACCTGATATAATGTTTGCTGCTAGCTTACTTTCCAGGTTCATGCATTCTCCAAGTCAAGTTCATCTTGGTGCAGCTAAGAGAGTTTTGAGGTATATAAATGGTACAACTGATTATGGTTTGCGTTTCTTGAAAAATGAAAGTGGAGACCTCCAAGGATATACAGATAGTGACTGGGCTGGAAGTGTAGATGATGCGAAAAGTACCTCTGGTTATGTTTTCTCATTTGGCAGTGCTGTGTTCTCATGGAATTCAAAGAAGCAAGAAGTGGTCGCCCAATCATCAGCTGAAGCTGAGTATATTTCTGCTGCTGCAGCAACAAATCAAACTATTTGGCTAAGGAAGATTTTATCAGATGTGGGACAATTTCAAAGCAAAGCTACTGTCATATGGGTGGATAACAAATCTGCTATTGCCATAGCAAAGAATCCAGTCCAACATGGAAGAACCAAACACATCAAGGTTAAATATCATGCTATTAGAGAAGCTGAAAAGTCAAAGGAAATCAGTTTGGAGCATTGCAATTCAGAAAATCAAATTGCAGATATAATGACTAAAGCTCTTTCCAAGGGAAAGTTTGAAGAGTTGAGGTCAATGCTTGGAGTATTCAAGAAAAACATCAAGGAGGAGTGTTAGAAATTGATGTTCTTCTTAAGCCCATATCCATTGTGATCCAAGCCCATCCATTGTAGGATCCCTCCATAACATTTTGTATGTGATACACTTGGCTTGTTGCAAGTATCACACTTGTATTATTGCATGTAGTTTCCCTTACCACTTGTATAGATGCATGTATTTTCTTTACCATTTGTCATGTTGCATGTATTTCTCTTGACACTTGCCTTCATGCATGTAAGCTATGTAGTTGCTCCTTCTACTATAAATAGGAGTTCACAATGTACCTTGTATCATCCAACAATTAGCAACATAACATCTTCCTCCAAAACTTTATTGTCTTTCTAGTTTTCTAGTTTCTCTAACCTTCTTCTCCACCACTTTACAATAGCCTTTGTTTTTTCTTACAATCTCACCCCTTTTGCAACTCTGATTTAGTCTTTATACTTTTCTTTTCTATCTTTCATCATTATAGAGCTTGACTCATCAAATTTCCATAAATGATAAACAATTTCCTTTATTAAAATTCCGGAGTGTTATGAAACTCACGGTTATGTGTGTGAATTTCTATTACTATCCTTCTAAAAATTATATATACTATGTAAAAATGTACTTCTAGAGATAAAATATGAAACATTATGTGTAGTATTAAAAATAGAGATAAAATATGGATGTTTGCAAAAAACAATAACTAAAAGATTATAATCTAAAATAAGAATGGAATGAAAAACGGGTTGCAGCATGTAGTTAATTTAGGTGTCATTTGGCAAGTTGTGGTAACAAATGAACAAACAGAACCATTCAAATTCAAATACTAGCGACACAAATGCCGTCTGGTTGATATCATATATATTTTTTTTTTGAAAAAGTCAAGAACTATGTGTGGAATGAAACTTTTTTTTTTTGAATGAAGAATGAAACTTAATTAGAACAAGTTCAAAGCAACTTGTTGGAATGAAATGACGTTAAATATCATTTGACAACAATAAAAATGTAAAAATTATTAGTGTCTTGATCATATTAGTTCAAAAATATAAAGAAAAATTATGAAAAGGATTGTCAACTATATTTTAATTTATTAATCATATATTTTAATTTATTAATCAACGCTCTAAATTATTACTACTTAGAAAGAGTCTAATAGTGTCATGTAAATTCAGCTCAGTCCGCAGGGATATTACATTATACATGCAGAGTTGGAGTTCGAATCTCGAACACCTACTTATTTATCTTAAGGGTGAAGCATGGACATTATTGCAAGCTATGAATGAAGCTAAGAGTAGAGGTTTTGAAAGCGTCCAATTTGAAAGTGACTCTCAAGTGTTGGTTGATGCTATTCGTACCAATCGGCGAGGCAACTCAGAATTTCTTTCAATCGTTAATGAAATTATTCTTGTTATGTTATCATGTGTGAACTTTGAAGTTAAGTTTATTAGGAGACAAGTGAATTCGGTTGCTCACACTTTAGCTAGGGCGGCCAATTCTTGGACTAGTTTCCATAGATTTGAGATGATTCCTTCATGTATTGAACTTTTGATAAGTAATGAAATGCAGTAAGTTTGTTTGGTTAAAAAAAAAATATAATAATACTAATAATAAGACACATAATAAGTGTTACATAGCACAATTTGAGAGGTTCGAATTCGAACCTCGGATTTTTGCCTTTAGGACACATGTTAGTATCAAGACCTTTATAAAAATATATGTGTTATGTTTGACAGAGCTTAAGAAAGTAATTTATTTTTTGGTGTAAAAAAAAAGTAATTTATAATAAGTGTTCCAAACACACAACCAAATAGGTTTATCTCACGTCAAAAAGCTATAGTAGATAATATTTTGAGATTTGAGATAACATGCAGATGCAGATAGCTAGTTAAAATAAGTTTTTCTTGGGCTTATTGAATCAACCTTTGGAAGAAGTTGACGGACAAAATGGGACAACAAATGCTTCTGTCCATTATAAAAAAATGCCTTTTGTAAGAAAACAAATTTGAATCTATCAAGAGAGCAATTACAGGATATCATATTTATATATTTTTTGTTGTGTTATATATTTTAAATTATTAGTAACATCTATTAACTAAAAACTCACATTTCATATGTCATAACCAGCAAAAAACATGCCTATTCAAATGCATATGCTATGAAATATGAATGCAATATTTTAAGGATCTTATATCATCATATATTTAGTCTACAATCATCTAATAAATCAAATAATAAAATCATTAGAGAAAAGGTAAAATAAGACCAATAAATTAGAACAAAAATAATGCATATACTATGTTAATTTGCATAATGATAATGAGATATGGTAGAAGAAAATACATACATTTCTGAGCATTGAAGAAGAGTAACGCTTTATGGAGGGCAAGAGTGTAATTATCAGGTGGTATAGGTCGAGAATGATGTTTGGGAAAATTCTTTGCAACTATGATGGGAAGCCCAATTACACAAAATCCCACAAAGATTATACCAAAAATCCATTTCAATGTCTTGTAACTCAACTTCATGCATCCAATATCCACATACTTAGTTTTCTTCTTAGTAATTGGCCTTTCAAGAATCCAACTTTGTACCGTCGAATCCATTGTGTCGCTTGCCGGACTAAGCAACGCCGCCCTGTCCCATTGATCTCCTATGCGGCTCGTTTCATAGTCAGACGCCACTTCATTACTATTTGTCAACTCAAATGATCCTCCCCATTGATTCCTTGAATGCATAATGAGTAATTAACTCAAATATATTATCTTTGATGATATGACGCGAGTATTCTTTGCGTCAATTTTGATAATTCCCCTTTCCTAGTGACAATTTTTCGATATACTTTTATTACCTCTTCCGACCGAACTTCAGATTAATTGAGATTCATTTCTCCATGCGCAAATTAAATCTCACTCGAATCGAAGATGACTACTTAGATATTATGTGTGAGGAGGGTATGGAATGGGGATTGAGGTTTTAGAAGAGATGAGAGAAATTGGTGCAAATTTGATGTTGGATTTTTTGAGAGGTTCTTTGTGTCTACATGTATATATATACAAAGAACCAATTAATTAATTAATTGATTATGACACTATTATAAAGTTTGTGTTGCGATTTTTGAAAAGTGTGATACTTGGCATTGTAGTATTTTTTGAGTCACATATAGATCCAACGTACCCGTTCAGCAACACACATCATCGCCGACCATTACAAAAAAACTCAATTTAATTTGCACATAATAACAGTCAAACTCATTTTAATTTGATCCGGATAAAACTTAATTTGCCACTGCATATACATTGTGGTTAATGACGAATTGTTAACAACAATTCGACTTGTTAAACTTTTTTTATTCATTCTGCTCTTTAACCATTAGTTCAACTAGCTTATCCAGTTGAGCTACTCATTCCGCCCCTTTTATTCATTGATTGAATTTTGAATTTTGAATTTTCATACTCTTTTTATTGAAATAGGAGATCTAGAGGAAACAAAAAAATTGAAATAATTATACGTTGCATATAATTGTTACCATAATTAGTATTAAGTAATTATTAATGCACCTCAAACGGTAGAAAGTAACTACTATGATAAAAATCCAATTATGTATTAAGTTACTATACTATATATGATAAAAATCCAAGAAACAATAGCTTGATAAGAAAAAAAGCTTAGGATAGAAATCTCTATGTCAATGGAAACTAATAAAAAAAAAAGAAATTTGGTTTGGAAAAAAAAAGGGAATTCTATGCCAAAATACATGGTAAGCATATGTAATCTTTATTTTCCTTTAGTAAAAATATTGTCAAGGTGTATATTTTTCCTTGAATTCGAACTCACAATTTTGTCGTTGTTGTGTGCAGCTAGAAATTCAAATGATGTTTGTTAGTGTTTTAACAATATTCATGCACTTTACTTGTGTTGAACGGGCAGAACGGAACAGTTCATTTGGCAAGGCTAAGGTGTTGTTTGTGGTGGTTGAGAGCTTCAGGCGTGGAGTGGAAAAGTACCTGCAAAAATGTTAGCATTTCGATGTGTGTACATTGGGAGCTTGAGATATGAGCATATTTATAGATCAAGTCTTGCATATGCATGGGGACCGGCTCCACTACGTTAATGGAATTGAGAATTGTATTTATTCTGGACTAGACTATAACTAATCCAGCATTACACCCTCTAAGTCCACAATGGCTTGTCCAACCACATCCGTGTCAGCACAGCAGAACATGGTAGAACCTCTCCACCAAGATAGGAGCAGATCATTGCTTCACCCACTATTTAAGGGTAATATCTTGGCAATCCATCTTATTGGGCCTAACCTGATCCAACCCAATAAGAGGACCTTTGGCCCAGAGTTGGGGGCTATATAAGCTCTCCTATACAGGAGAGCTATGTAACACTATTCATTCACTCAATTACTTTCCCTCTCTTGTATCTCTCTTGCTCTCATTCCCTCTCTAACTTTGGCATCGGAGCACCTGCAGGTACAACCCCCCTCCGTGGATCAGCTGCTCGACCCGCTGTCAACCACCTGCTCAACGGACTGCTAGCTGGTCATCCATCTGTTCTGATCAACAGTTAAGATCAGTATTGTCAAATGACTATTCTTGTACTATGTTGGATTGCTATCCGTTGAAGTCATGTGCCCTCCAAAGACATATATGTCCTGTACTAAAGAGTCTTGGACCTAAAATATAATGAGCATTTGATATAGTGAGCTTTAGTCTAGTTCGGAACACCCCCCAAGTTCTTGCTATGAAGATAGTAAAGATTTGAATCTCTTGGACTTAGGTTGAAGGAGTTGACAGACATTTTTCTTGGATTAACTTGGGAAAAACAAATCTCTTAGACTATGTTTGGATTGATGGAATATAATGGAGCGAAACGGAATGGAATATGATAGAATCGAATGGAACGAAACAGATTGGAGCATTAATTTTATTCCATTGTTTGAATATTTTATAATGTGATGGAATATTGTTTCACTCTATTGTTTAGAAAATAGACGGAATGGAATAAATTATAAATATTTTATTCCAATTCTACCCTATTTAAAATCAAGATTACATAAAAATAAAAGTAAAAAATTTTACAATAAAAACATATAATCTTCTATTCTCATATTTAAATAATACTAGTACTAGTATATAACGTCAGACCAAATAATGTATATTTATTTTTCATTTTTTTTTTATGTTTGAAGCAATTTTGATTTTTGTTTACTTTATAATAATAAAATAGTAGTGTCACATTATTTCTTTGTCACGACGACTCACGAGCATAGATCATCACCGAAGAAGGTTTTGCCAACAAATATAATAATAAGAAGGTCGATGAAGAGTTGTAGAATATACAGGCCGAAGAAAAAACAAACGATAGAAGAAGAGGGAAGAAATAAAGCTTTATGAAATAGAAAAATAAGGACAAAATTGTATTTGTATTACTAATTTGTTTCATTCCATTGCATACACCCCAAATTGGGTGGAGTGAAAAAATGGTTGAATGGGTGGTATTGGATGGAATGGATTCCATCACACACCATTCCATTCATATTTTACAAACTCAAACAATGGAATCTAACATTATTTCACTCCATTCCATTCCACAATTTTCCATCAATCCAAACATAGTCTTAAGGACGAAATGTCATTTGTTCTGAATATATATCTTAAATAAAATATAAAATGAATAAGTAAAGTGATGAGAATATGGGTTATAAGGACGAAATGTCCCTTGACATGTTCCATTGTGGGATGTTTTCATCCTCACAACTATCTGTTATGTCCAGGAACTCTTGGCTTTCCCCTTTTCATCATCATAACAGATGTCATGTGAAGTGAGATCCTCGTTATTCGAGAAAAGTTAAGCCATCATGGGACTCTTATTGATGATTGGGATTTGTTTGCAAGGAGGTTATCCTTTACACTAGACTGAGGAAACGTGAGGAAATTTTCCATCGTTGTTTGTTGGAGAAAGAAGTCAATGTTGATTGTCTAGGCTCGAAGAGAACGTCAAACTCCGATAGTTCCACAAACCATTTTCTCATGCGTCTAGTGAGATCCGATCTAAACAAAACTAGCTTGAGGGGTTGGTCCGTTCTAACCACTATGGCGTGGGCTAGAAATTAGAAAATACCTCAAAAGTTTTCTACCGACCATCATCAGTGTCAGGGCAATTTTTTCAATCTTCTAGTATCTTTTGTGCTTAAATGGTAGTTGAGAAGGTTTGTAGTTTTGATATTGTAAAAAATTGCAATTGTGTGAGAGCTTGAGAGTTGTAATCACGCCTTGTAAAGATTAGAGATGTATTAATAAATTCTTTTGTGAAAATTCTTTACTTTGTTTTATTATTTTGTGAAAATTCTTTACTTTTACTTGTTGCGTGGAAATTTTTCCGGTTTCTTTCCTAACAAAAAATAACACAATTTTTTAGTGGTGATGAATTTGGATAGTATGGTAGATGTCGTATATTCGATCATCAGCTCTATTGTAAACAAAAAACAAATAACACAATTTTTTTACTACAACTATTTTGGTTAATATTCGTAAACTTTGTTAGAAGATTCTATAATAAGAGAGGAAGAAAATAGTTAGATTATCAATAGATTGAATTAATTAATGACATTCAACTTCTTCTTTCTTTCTTTTTTCTTCTTTTTTTTTTTTTGTAAAAAAACAAAACAATTATACTTATTTTTTTTTAATCTTAGATGCCACGTCACACAATTTCGAGTCCGTTTGAATTTAGTTTATTTTTAAGCTTATGAAAAATTATATCTTTATAAGCCTTTTCTCATAAACTATCCTGAAAATTTATAATATTACATAAAAGTTTATTTATTTGTATAAGCTATTTCGCATAAACTCAAAAATAAATCAATCCAAACAAGCCGCATCAGATTCGAATTTGGACTACAGTGTTCAACCTAACCCTTTCAATTTTTATTTATTTTATGTTTTTACAACCTCAGTCAAAAATATGTTAAAAAATGGAATTAATTTCTGTGGTTTTTTTTTTAAAAAAAACTACAAGATAGCTAAAGCCTAATGATCATATCACAAGGATAGTAATAATGAATCAAATTTATGAAACCAAACAGTGAAACACAACGGCATCATCAAGAGCATTCTCACAAAATGCATTTTCCCGCACAAAAATCTCAACACAAACACTGAGAACAAAATAGCACCACCAATGGAACCTTCTAAATCCAACAACACTGAAACAGAAGAAGAAACCATAGCCTTCAACAGAAAAAGAGCACGCCGCGTTAGCTTCGCCGACAATGAAATCACCTCCGTCCACATCTTCCGTCCCGACGACGACCATTCCTCCTCCTCCGACGAGATCCCTGCCGAAACACTAGATCTATTCCGTCAACTTGTCGCAGAAAGCGACGATGAGGAACCCGACCGCCGCCGTAACTCTACTGACGGTGAGGGTGAAGCGGTTGATCATAGAAACTCCTTTCTGCAACCAATTGGTTCTCCTTCTCCTGGTGGAAGCAGTATCAACGCTGATGACGAAACTGATGGTGAGTTATTATAACCCTAATGACCTAATTTCATGTAGTAGCTAATTGTTCGAATTTCAATTGCTATTGTTTTTGTTTTTTTTTAATTTTTTACAAATTTGATTTTCAGATGACGAATTTGGTGGTCCTGTGTCGATGGATTTCATCAAACCGGGACGGTTATCGGATTCTGGTGTCTCCGACGACATCACGATGGACTCAACTGCTTTTTCGATGCATTACCGGAGTCTAGCACGTTCGGATTCAGGGGATCTGAAGACGCCGACTAGGTTTGAAGCGACGGTGAGCACACCTGGTCTAAGCAGTGCTACTCCGGGGAGTTTCATGGAACTCACTGATCGTGAAAAGAGAGTGCCTCAGTCACCGGTGGTGGCGAGTGCCAGCGAGGACTCAGATGCCATGAGCATTGAAGGGGAACAGCCAAAAACCTATGATTATGTAAGACTCTCTCCTGGGTTGGTTGCAATTTTGGCACAGGGAAGCAAGGATTTGGATGGTGTTTCCCCATTAGGTTCAAAAGCTACGCATCCACCAATTGCAGTTGCTTTTGGGTCTTCGACCAAGGTTGAAAATCTTTTTAGGCTATTTGCTTACAGCAGTTTTCTCAGTTGACTTGTTTTTTGTATGCTTCAAAGTTCATTTTCTTTTATTTCAGATGTTAGGGTCCCTTTTAGTTAGTTGCGTATAGTTATTGTAATGTATGGAATTGTAGCCGTGTATGGTTTATGATGATATTGTTGTGGTTGTGGCTATCTTTGTAGAGCTATATATGCAATTACATATGGTGGCTTGTGTAAATGCATGGTAGTAGTAATTGACAAGTGATATTTGTTATTTTCATTTTCAGAATACTAAGGAGTTTGTTAATGACGAAACTCTGTTAGCTTGTAAACAATTGAACTCTGCTAAGGCTAATAGAGCAACCCCACCAAATATGGATGAAGGCGATAAGTTAGCCACACATTCACCAATTGCAAATCATATGGAAGTTTTACCCAACATGGAATCCTTAGTTAACTCTCCTGTTCATCAAATCACCCATGATACTGCAGTTGCTTCTGCTTTGGAGTCTTCAACCAAGGTTATTAAATGATTTGTTTATATGTTTTCGCTCAACATTCTTTTTTCATGGTAGCCTAAAGTTGTTACATTTTTTCAATGACCGTTGTCTAAGTGCAAGGAGCTTTTTTCTACTTAACCTTTGTCTCATGTTCAAGTCTTTCTGAGTGGAAAAATGTAGGCATTGAGACAGCTTTGCATTCTTATGTATCCATTTATATGACTTGGAAATTGGAATAGTTGGGGAATAATGAAGGTTTAGGAATTGAAGAATTTGCATTCTTATGTGTCCATTTATATGACTTGAAAATTGGAATAGTCGGGGAATAATGAAGGTTTAGGAATGGAAGATTTTGCGTTCTGCTGGAATCAATGTGGGGGTTCTATTATTCTTGCTGATTGTTGTCAGTTCTCCCAGCTGACTTGTTTCCTGTATGCTTCAAAGTTTATTTTATTTCAGATATTAGGATCTTTACCCTTTATTTAGTTGCCGAATATATCAAATTTTAGTTGTGCATGGTTTATGATGATACTGTTGTGGTTGTGGCTATCCTCATAAATGCTATTACGTCTGTGGATTTGTATAAATGTATCGTAGTAGTAATCGATAAGTGATATTTTTTATTTTCATTTTCAGAACACTAAGGAGTTTGTTAATGATGCAACTCTGTTTGCTTGTAATCAATTGGACTCTGCTAAGGCTAATAGAGGAACCCCACCAAAGATGGATGAAGCTGATAAGTTAGATTTGGCTGCTAAGTATGAACTGGGTTTCTGTGAAGTCCCCGTAAATGAGAGTAATTCTAAAGACAGGGGACAAGTGACTGACTCTAATAATAAGTCTGATCAAGTTACTGGAAATCATCCAGTACATGAGTTTACACCATTGTCCCTTTCTGCAAATAAACTAGCATTTATGGTTTCTCCTGATTCATTCAGACGTACTGGAAATATAACTCCTCCCTTAAACTTAAAGCAATCTGGTATGCTTGGGCCTGAGGTACATGCCGCAAATAGTGCAACTTTGTTGTCCATACGTAAAAACCTTTCAAAGTTGAAAAATCTTCCCAACACATCTACTCTCAAAGAAAAAAATGACAAATTGAAACGTAGGTTTTCAAAATACTCTCCAGGGACTTCTTTCTTTCCTGAAAGAGATTTTGAAAACAAGCAAGTTGAAACCCTCACTGCTCCTTTGGAGGAACAGCCGTTTAGTTTAACTCTGGAAAATAACATGCATCAAAGTTTGATCAACACTGGTGACCATGTAGTTGATTCTTTGATAAATACTAGCAAGTTAAGCCAAAATGAAGAGACTGCGGCCACCGAAAAGGATGAGGAAAAAATTTGTTTGATTTCGGCCAAAGTTTCCTACAATGATAAAAATCTTGCGCCTATGGATATTGGTGCTTCTCCCACGCTTAAGACGCATATAACAAGAGTGGCAGATAGCACAGTTGAGAAAAGAAAAGATGAAATTCTAACCAATACGCATGCCAAACCTTTTTCTTCACCTGTAAAATCATTTGACCATACTTTATTGCCATCTGTAGAATGTCAAAGTAATTTCCATGGTGAGTTGAAGCAAATGGAAATGCAGAATGAATCTGTTAATAGTGGTCTAGAACAAGCCATTGAATACGACAAACTAACAGTAGCTAGAAAATTGGATTTGTCTGGTGTTGGAAACAGTAAACAGCCTAGCTCACCTTTTGAGGATGCACAGTTCAGCAAGTTTATTAAGGTAAAATTAAAGAGAGTGGCTCTATTTTTTGCTTAGTTACGATTCATGCAAATAAAAAAAGGTCTCTGAAACCTTTGCATATCCTTATTACTATTGAGGAACATGTGGAGTTGGTATTTGCTAAAATGATAGAAAAGGAATATTCAAGCTTGATTCTAAATATGGTTATTTAATGCATCTCCTTCATGGTTAATTCTCTATGGCATGATTTTCAGAGTCTATTACAAAAAACATAGTTGATTTACTGATATTTTTTCATTTATATATTTATTCTATTTCCTTAAGTCCATTCCCCCTACTTTTTATGGTTGTGATATTTGTAAGTATAATATATTTCAGTACAGTCAAGTTTTTCTTTTCTTTTTTTTTTGGTTACAATACAGTCAAGTTTTTCTAATCATTAAAATTTGCAAATCCTATTTCAGTTTTCTTCCCTATTTTGTCTAGACAAGTAAAAAATGTCATGGTTATGATTCTTTACGAAATTAAAATTTCGACTCTTGCTAAAATGTATGGGTAAAGGTGTCTCCACAGAGATCAAAACATTGGCTCCAGTGGAAGACTAATTTTTCTTTCTTTTATGACGCCGAACATGTCAGTTCTATGCATCTGATTTGTTATTCTGTTTGATGCTCGGATGATTTAGAGTGCATTGAAGGGAAAACCGGCTAGGAGTCCTCCTAATAGATTTCCAGATCTTAGCAGTCCTATCCAAGAAGCAACAACTGCGTTACCCTCCCTGCAAGAGCCTCCTAGTGACATCCAAGACTTGTCTCCCAGGATTAATTCTGATGGGCATGGTGTTGATCTTGATAACAACCACCATCTGACATTCCAAGTAGCTCAGAGCCCTCTCAAAACTGGTATTGAGGTTTCTTCCGGGGAGAAAAGGAATGATGTTGATCTTGATAACAATGGTCATCCGACACTCCAAGTAGCTCAGAGTCCTCCTACCAAAACAAGTATCGAGGTTTCTTCTGGGAAGAAAAGGAAAGGTGTCCAGTTATTAAGTAATGGAGATGATATAGAGAAGACAGGGAGGATTGACAGAAGTCAAGAGGTTCATAAAAGTGGGGATGGAGATCTACAGTTTGTTTTGGAGCAAACAAGTATGAGAAGTGAAAGAGAAAAGTTTGGCGATCAGAAGTGGAATGATTTCGATCATGTATGGTTCCTGCTTTATATTAATAGTTAGTTAGAACTTTGTTTTTTTGGGTCTCTTAAGTCTTTACTTTTTCAATTATCTTGCAGGTTCTAGAAAGATTCTCAACCAGCACAAAACAATTGCTTTCTCCGTCATTTGATAAGCTAAATTTCAGATTGGTATGTTCTAATATATGGTTGTAGAATAAGAAAATAGTAGCATGCGAATACAATTGTGGATATTTTTGCTTACTTTTTAATCATTCAAAAATATTTTATCATTAGTCAAAAAAAATAATTTATCATAGCTATTTATACTATTTTGGCTCTCAATATTTAGATGGGCACACTGGAAGATATTTTGGTTCGTCTGCAGAAAGTTAAGAAATGGGATATTCTTTCTTCTGAAATTCATTCTCAGGTTTGGATTAGATAATTGAATTTAGTGCACTTTGCTAGTTATATTATAACATAGCATGAACAAGCTGCTTATATTTGTAATGATTAGTACATATTACTTCCTCTAAAGACAATATCTAAGGGCATGTTTCCTTTGAGACAACATTGTCTGTTTTGACTTTTAAATACAAAAAATATAATCTTGTTTTCACTTTGTTGATTTCAAAGATGTGTATAGGAGGATACCCTGAAAATAATATATAATTATTTGTCGACTATTTCCTATACAGACATTTGAAAATAAAAAACATGCGACAATTTTGTAAATAAAAGTGAAAACAGGAAATGAAAACAAATGCTTTCTCAAATCAAACTTGCTCTCTGTTCGGAATTTCCTGTTTCTTATTGACATGGTTGTTTTTCTTTCAGAAGAAATTAACGGATCCTCTAGATATTCCTAGACACAAAAGGTTTGTATAAGCTGTTTGACTAATTCACTATTTGGGTTGCGTTGTTTCTTACACAAGTTTATGGAATTGCTTTCTAATTAATGGTTGATAATGTTAAGTATTTCTTTTGCAGAGTTGTGGAAATGAAATTGTTGCTTTTTAATATAGCATATGAGAAGGCTAAGCTACAATTAATGAATGTTAAGCGTGAGAGATTACTGGTATTCTCTCTTGCACATAAATCTTAGTATTTAGCAATACATACTATTGGTGATACAAACATTCATTATTCACAGGAAAAAGTACAACAGCTGAGTTCTGGGCTTCAAGAGACTCAGATGATGAAAAATTCCATGCCATGTTCTGCTAAGACTAGACTGGTTGACATTCAAGCTGATGATAGTCATATCAATACAAAAATATTTAATTCACAAGGAAAATGTCAGGTACAATTCATTGTATGCGATTTAGTTTAAATGACCCAGTGATAATAGCTTTAAATTATCATGATGCACTTTCATGTTATATCCAATCTTCAAAACCTTTTATTGGTATTGGAAATACACTGATGAGAGAATTACACTGAGTTAAGATCGCTACTTGACATTATATTTAAAGCAACTTTAATTTAAGGATCTTTGAAAGAATAAAAATCTACATTCTCTGTCCTCGCACTTCGATTCCCTTGCTACACAACATGTCAATCTTTGAGGGAGCATTCTTATACAGAGAGCTCTCCTAACAAAATGTCCCTGTATTTTTTTGTTGTCAATAGAATCTTGGAGCTCAGAGAGATCTCCTTGCAAACTTTTTACAATCTCTAACTCACACTAATTCAATATTTATAAGTTGTTAGATGAATTGGTGACCCGTTGTCGTATAGCGGTGCAATAGCTCTATTACGTAGCGGATTTTGATGAATCTGCCAGGAAAAACCACGGTTTATGCATATTCTGCTATAAGGGCTGTAGCAGCTGCTATAACATCATTTGCGGCCACAATTGAAAAAAGTTAAAACAAAGGGTGCTGGTTCGGTTAGTTTTTTGGGTTAAATGTAACAATCACCTGACTAGCTCGCTTAAAGTTAAAACAAATTTGTACTTAACATTCATGAAAGTTATGTTCGTCTGATGAATGAATTTCCTTTTGTTTGCATGATATATTTTCCCTTGCATGTCCCTAGTTTCTGTTTGTAGTTCATTGATGCAACATGATCATAAAAGGTTTAATATGTTGTCCCATTGTATTTCAATTGGCAATGTTTTATTGGTCAATCTTAGGTTTCTTGCAAAAATGTGATGGAAACGAGGCAAGAGCTTGAAAATTTGGATCAGAAAGCAAAATCTTTAAGTGAATTCTTTTATAGTTACTGCAAGATGAAAGGGGATCAAAGCTATACCAACGTCGTAAGATCTGTTCGTGATTATTTGGAAAAGAGAATATCTTACAAGTTGGTATTCCAGAATTTGAAGGTTGTTTGACTTTAAATATGGTTCTTATCTATGTACAAGCTAAGATTTCATTTTCTGACCAACAATTTTTTTTCTACTATTTGTCAGTTGTGGGATGTTGAAGATTTTGAGCGTAAGGATGATTATCACATGATTATTCTCAACTATCGCGGATATATCATCCAAAGGTTAACTTTGATTTGTTTCTTTTTTTTAAGGATTGGAGCTCAAGTGTATCTTTTGTGACATTACTGAATATGCAAGTGCCTATTTACTTTGATGGAATGTAGGTTCACAGTAAATGCTGGTCTATCAAGCATTATAGTATCGAATAGCTTGAATGATGTGAATATTGGAAAGGTAATTTGGTTGACAATTTATCCGTTTTATTATTATATTATATATTCAACATTCATACCTTGCAGTTTTCTAATATGATACATTTAGTTTTTCAGACCTATCCAAATATGGATGCTTTCTCTGCATTTGTGTTTGCCTTAAATCCACATACCACCAGCAAGTGCATGGGTCGAATCAGTATGGCACAAGAAACACAGGTAAGTAACTGTTTCTTGTGCTGATTTTCTTCTAGCAAGTTTGTTTCATTTTTTATTTCATATTTCCTATATTTTTAGAGGGGATTACCATATTCATTAAATTATTAGTTACAGCAGGGGTGGTCCTCACTCATTTTCAAAATCTACTTGATACGTACTAGAAAAGTAAACTAATGGTATGAATGGTGTGGTTTATGAGAGTTAAGAAAATTTAGTTTCAAAGAAGCCTTTAAGTAGTCTTTTCTGTTATCCCTTTGCTTTCTATTTCTTGGGCTCAAAGTTTTCTTTTGCAACCTCATAGTGTGTTGTAGCTAACCAGCTATTTTATGCAGATAACAGGTTCACTTCTAAGTAATTTGCTAGATGTGGTTGAGGAGGTTCAGTTAGCTCGGGTAGAAATTAGAAATTTGGTCCAGGCTAAGTTCAATTCTCATTCAGGTATGCAAATTTCCTCTGTACTCTAAATATTATACCATGTGCCAATGTTTTAAAAATTAAGGTGGGGGCAGTCATTGAATCAGTGAAAGAATGTTATTTACTACTTCAACTCCAAGTTGAACTGCTGATAATTAAATATATATTATTAATATTATATTATTATATATAACATATCAAATAAGAAGCTATAAGGAATAAAGCTTCATATAAATCTAAATTAACTTAAAACCATATTATATGTCTTGCTAGACAAAAATTAATCAATAATAAGAGACTAAATGATATATTTGAACCATATACAAATGCGAACCTCATACACGAGTCTTTGTAACTTAGCATTAGGCCTTTATTCTGAAAAATAATTATAGTCTTTTTGAAATCACGACTTTTCAAATTTAGTCCCTAAATAAATTTTATTCGCCTTCAGTTCCTATTTGAAAAGGGCGCTTTAGTCCCTCAAAATAATCCCTATAAAAAAATTGGAACTAAAAGTGATTTAAATTTATTTAGATACTGAACTTGAAAGGCCGTGATTTATAAGGACTATATACATATTAAACTTATAAATATGCATCTGGTTGGATTAAAAAAACAGGTTCAAGCAGCTTATAATGGAGAAACCTCCTTTATTGAATTTCTGCTTTATTTTTTACTAGTTTGACCTGCGTCCACTGGTTTTATGAACAGTTTTTTGGGATTGAAATTGAACAGAACTACTGAACAAGTACTTAATCAGTTTATCAGTCAGTTACCCTATCAAACTGGCCGGTCCGGACCGATTTAATTTTCAAAACCATAATATGAACCTTTTATCAACAGAATATTCCTTCCTTAATTAATTGGAATTGGTACTACCTTCCATTTTCTGACATTAGATCTAACTGGTATTTCACATTGTCTATTTCATACCGTTTTTGCAGTTAATCAACTTGATTTGCAGCTATCTTTCATCGACTTCTGTGGTGGGAAGAAGGTGCAAGTGATTCTCGATATGACATGCTTAAAATGGTAATCCTGCAATTATTTTAACATTCACCTTTAAATTATTTTTCCTTGTTACCAAGGTGTCTTTGGTTTGCCGAAAAATTATGTTTTGACAAGTAAAACTACTTGTATGTTTGATTTGAAAATGGTCATGGAAGACAATACATAAGATGAAGCAGAAGACAAGTCTTGAATTCTGTTACCAAGTGAAATAGGATACAACTTTTTTGTGTAATGCACATTATACAAAACCAAAAGTTAAAATTACTATTCAACTTTTTCTACAAAACAAAAAGTTATGCTATGACTCAATTATTTGTACTGTACTATTCTGCTTTTGTTATACTAGAACATCTATCAAACGTACCCTAGCTGTTGTTTGTTTCTTGCTTGAGTGTTCCAATCATATAAGCACTGTACACAAGTCACTTAAAATTGAGTCTGCCAAGTGTTTAAATATGTTGATATCCCGGCATGAGATAAGCTTTATGGTTACATTTTTTTTTGGTATTTGTAACTTTGTAATGAAACGAACTGATTTAACAATTGGTTTGAGCAGTGGGGCATATCCTGCAGAGGTTCTTCCGTCTCAAATATATGGTCTTGCTGCTAATGGGGAACAAAAGGCTCTTCCTTCATCGCTTGTAGATGAAATAAGAAGTGCAGCAGAGAGTGTGAGTGTGGGGTATTCAAGAATTGTTAGGCTTTGTAGGTGCATTTCCCAGGCAGTTCAGGGTTGCACTCAAGGAAGGTGATCTTGTCTAATTGCCTTCATTCACTGTCAATTTTGGGTTGATTGTTCATTAGAGCTTTATCTTGTATATTTTCACATCCCGCCGTTGCTATAAATGGACGAGTAATTCTCATGAAGCACGAAATCATTCACTAATTTCCCAATGATTAGTGCTGTCATAAAGGAAATCAGTTTTTCAAGATCTGAAGTTCTTTGTGATTTTTTGCAAGCTTTTCAATCTATAAGTTTCTTGTTCAAGTATAATATTTGGTTATCAGAATGTTAGAAGATGAAAATTTGTGTATATTTCTTGTGAATATATTTGAGTTTAGAAGGTTGGTTTTATAACATTGGTATGATATTTAAAAGATGTAAACATGAACATTTAACCTTCTGAAATCAATAGATGTTAAGATCAAAATGTTGACCAAATTAGTGCTCAAAATTATTTGACATTGACGTTTCTTGAAGACACGGATTATTTCGAATTTGTCCAGGCATTAGATAAAATTAAAAAGAAATAGTTCATGTGAGCATAGTTTAGTTGACAGAGATAGTGCATGTTATTATAGGGAATGAGGTTCAATAGTTTAGTATCCAATAAAACTTAGCCCTTGGATCCATCATTTTGACTGTCAAAAAAAAATCTATGTTATCTTGATTGTCTTTCAATTAGATATTCGTGCATTTAATATCCTAATCAAGTTCCTTATTTAAAAATCACATGAAAGAAAGGATCTTTACATTATGGAAATGGATTCCCTACTAACAATGCTAAGGATCTATATTCAAGACAGACTTTGTTGCTGTTAGCGATCACGGCAATCAATGACTTTGGCGGTTGATTAAGATCAGACAAGTCAGATTTTGAGTTCTCAATATTTTATAGTCAAGATGTGAACCGTCTAATCTCCATCCATCAACTTAGATGAATTGACTCCAATAACAATAGGAAATTCCAACCGTAGAGAATCTGAGTTCCTATACCAGTTAACTCAAAATAGGGTTTTGAAATCCACAATTCAAAAATAGTACAATAAATTTTAAATAATATATAAGAGTGTATAACTAGCTAAATCATTTATAAATAAATGAATATACATTCATAGGTTGAAAATTGGAGAAGTATTGTCCAAAACACAAGGACTAGGATAAAATCAATGAATGAAATAGTATATGATATCATGGTTTCCAAGGTGGTGGTGGAGGTGGATTTTGTGGCCCAAATGGTAGAATAGCTTCAAAATGAATTTTCTTATTTTGCTCCCAAAATAAAGATTTACTGTAAAATAAAGTTTATTTCCAAAATAAAAATTTTAAAGATTTATTTTCAAATTTTTTTGAATTAAAAAAAAACATAATCTTTATTTTTTAAAAACAAAACTTTATTTTTTTTGTTAATCTCTTTGAATTAAAAAAATAGAAAAAGAAGTTTTATTCGTGTTTTCCTAATCTACCAAAACTATTTGTCCTAGAACTAGAAAAATAGAAAGAAGCATAAGACAATAACGAAGTAGAAGACGATTCTGCCGATTGAAGAAGTTGACGACGAATACGATCACAACGGTGGAAGCAAACGATTCTGGTGAAGTTTTTTTTTAATTCAAAAAGATTTGAAAATAAATCTTTAAAATCTTTATTTTGGAAATAAAATTTATTTGGGAGTAGATCTTTATTTTGGGAGCAAAATAAGAATTTTTTTTTTTTATTTTAGGAAAAAAATAATAATTTTGTACGAAAAAAAATTATTTTTAGGAATTTTTTTTATTTTTTATGAAAAAAATTTTATTTTTTTTTTGGTAGGATTTTTTTTATTTTGGGAAAAAAATAAATAAGGAAATTCGTTTTTTTAATTTTGTAGGAAAAAAATATTATCTGACGTGGAATTTAAAAAATAAATATAGATGATTTTTTTCCACGTGTACAAGTCATGTCAGCAAATTTGCACAGTCACTTGTCCTACCGTACACTGAAGGGGCAAAATGAGGGAATCTAGTTTTTGCAGGGGGGTAAACAGAAAAAAAATCTGCATAGGGGGATAAACAAAAATTTGACTATTTTGCAGGGGGATAAATGATCATTTACCCTAAAATTAAAAAGAAATAGTTCATGTGAGCATAGTTTAGTTGACAGAGATAGTGCATGTTATTATAGGGAATGAGGTTCGAATCCCAATACTTCTACTTATTCACCTTAAAATGTGAAATTTTAGCTATTAGGCTACTTGACTAAAAAAAAAATTAAAAAGAAAAGTTTTTATGACAATTTAAATGTGGGAAAATATATTATTTTACTATTCTCATGAAGGTTTTGAATTATGTATCTTGAAGTTATAAAGTTAAACTCGTCATTGAGTTAACACCTCAAGAAAATACTAATCATGGGATAAGAGGGTGAATTTCTTAAAAATCAAATTTCAATTTTCTCAAATAATTCGAAAAGATTCTTGTTTTGTACCAGATTTTTAGGCTGAATCAAGTCCAATGTCACATCTATCGGTCCAATACCATATTCATTGGCCTATATATACAAAGTTTTACCACCTCCTAAGGTAGGTATTATTCTAACGTCTACCTCCACTTCAAGTTTATACTGACTTGGGCGTCTGAATGTTTTTTGCAGGTAACCTCCCTTTCGCCATGGCTGGTCGTTGACTTTTAGCTCGGAACATTTCTTTCATAGGTCCACCAAGTGAGTTTCTCTATCATCTCTTTTATCTCTTCAAATAAAACTTGAGTTCTATTACAAACAAATCTCATTAACCATTTGAGTAGAATCATCTATTTCATTTTATTTTAATAAGTGTAATTTTTCTTGCCCAAAGTCTCTTTCCTTATCAAATTTGTGGAACATAAACTTTTTATTTGCTTTTTTACTCATTCATTTCTACTGTATATTAGCATGTAAAAATATGATTATCTTTTTTGGGTTATCATAATTTATCCTCCGTTAAAACTTGGAATCAAAGTGTCATGACATCTTCAAAAGATATTTATATAGTTACAATCTTTTGAATACAATATTTAGTCACACATACATCAAAACATATACTCCGTATTAATTATTTAAAAAGTATACAATATTTAATTATTTTCTCTTTCGACTTTTTTTAAAAATGTGGTTTCTAAATGATTGTAACACACAAATCTTTCTCCCATCTTTCATGACCATTTTCATCGGTGTCAGCATCAGCCAGATAGATATGTGATTTGTTGTCTGAAAATAATACCACCCTAAAAATCACAAATTGCTGTTCAATTCAAAGCAAAATGTTGATCATATAAAAACAAAACTTATCTTTCTTTTTATGTAACTAAATTCCATTGTGGTGCCATGTGACTAAACTTTTTTTATTCGATATTTATAATGAAAAAACACAGTTTTAATTTAACATTAATAAAATCATACAAAATGTTTAGATAGAGCATAATACTGAATGCATATATTCAGTTCCATTTTTTAACTGAACTAAATGGTATTTTATTTCTTGTGCATGATATCTCGACTTAGTGGCAAGAACTTGAATTTATAATCTCAATGAAAGAAGTTGATATCCCATATTATAAAAGAGTTGCAAAATAACTATTAATATTACCGTTATTTGTCTGATGCGGGGTTTGGACTTCCTAGTAGCAAAATAATTGCATTTAGTGGTTTTAAAGCAGTTTGTGTACATTCTCATGAGCTTAGTTCAGGTGGTAGGAAAATCGCATTATATATGCATGGGTCAGAGTTCGAACTCCGAATATCACTTATTCTATTCATCTTAGGGGTAAAATTTCTAACCATTAGTTTGTGTACAACATATAATTCGTGCAATAAGCCCTTGAATACTGAGTTGGATTAGTGATTGGATAAAAAACGGACATAGATTCAATGCAGTCACTGTGATGCAGTCTCACTGCACCCAATCCAGGTCAATAAAAAACTCATCACATAATGCATTATTATAACTAAGAGAATGTTAGCAAAAAAAGAAAAAGAAAAAAGACTTGTAACATCAAATAAAAACACATGGGAGGGCATTATGGACAAACAAGCAAAAAAAAGTATACCCCTGATCTCATATGTGGCAACATCAGATACAGATAACAGAGAAAGAAAGAAAAAAAGTAAATAAAAGCCTCCACTAACTCTACATCATAAAAAAGCCAAAGCACTAAGAAGACTAAAGAAAAAGTCAGATACATAGGAACATCAAAATCAAAATTGTAACACAAATATGTACACACTATATATAATGTACATCAAAAGAACCTCTCTATTTTACATTTGTGCATGCTTTAATCATTGCTCTTACCATAAGCAAGTTGCATCATCTTCAGGAATTAAAGGACTCCTACAAAGTGGACATGTAATGTTCCAATAATCCAACCACTTTTCCAAACACACTTTATGAAAAACATGTCCACAAGATAAACAGTAGTTTATCTCTGATTCAGGTTCAAATTGAGTAAGACACACTGAACAATCATGTTCAGGTTCTTTCCAGCTACTACACACACTGTCAAACCTAAGTGTTGGTGTCCTACTTCTAAACTCTTCAATGAAATCATCTGAGGGACTGAGATGAAATTCATACGACTCAGGTGAGTTTTGAGAGATACTGTAATCTTGTGAAGGAGTGGAAGTTGAGGATAATGGTGAAGCAATGATACCAATTATATGTAGGATAGTCCTAATAATGCCTTTGAATATTGATATTGACATAGCAGTGTTTACTAGAATTATGCATAAAACTCCTTCAGATGGTGCTGGAAGACTTGATAGGCCCATTTTGTGATACACTTTATGATCCAACTTTTGTGCACAAAAGTAGTAACTTATGTGTCAAATAATTAATGGAAACTCTTGTTGATAACTTACCTGTAAACACATCAAAAGGGTATACTTTAATAAAATTAAAGAAAACAAATAATAAAGTGTTGTGTTGACTAATCAATTAAAAAGATTGAATTGATTGGGTTATAGTGGTCAAAATATCTGATTTCACATGTTTACTGCAAAATATCTAGAGTTTGCAACATACCAAGAATTTGGATAAGGAAATAGGAATTTAAAAAATCTCATTGAAAATTGATATTCAGAATACAAATTTTTTTATATTTACAATGGAGCTGATGATCGAAACCAGGACCTCATGCATACTACCCAAATTCCTCACCACTAGACCAGAC
The DNA here is from genome assembly GCF_020283565.1 of Trifolium pratense. Taxonomy (NCBI): domain Eukaryota; kingdom Viridiplantae; phylum Streptophyta; class Magnoliopsida; order Fabales; family Fabaceae; genus Trifolium; species Trifolium pratense. The sequence continues at coordinate 72,039,155 of NC_060060.1, forward strand.
CTAATGGCTTATTCAGAATACAAATTTGTTATTACCCTAAAAATCTAAACAAATTAGGTAAAAGAGGAACAGAAAAGTTCTGTTCTTTAATAGACAAGAACAAAGGGGTTTTAAGGAGACAAATCAAACAACCAAGTGGAAAAAATTTGTTTTTTTTAAAACCCAATTAGCTTATAATTTGATGTTAAAGTTTCCAGATTTCAAATTGATCAAACTAGATTAAATTATAAGCATTGGAATTTAGGGTGGCTTCTTCATCAACAAAATTACCAAAAAAAACAAAACTTTATGTAACAAAATATGGCTCAAAATTCTTATGTTTAAGGTTACAAGACAAAAACAACAACAACAAAAGAATCATAGAAAGAAACTAACATAGGATCTAACATTTCATGGAAGCATGTTAAATTACAATATGGAAAAATATTAAATACCCATAATAGTGAAGAAGAAGAAAAAAAATGCAATTTTTAGGACTTACAATGAAGGGATTTGAGGATTTGTGAATTGGGTGATGAAATTGAAGTGAAAAGAGGTTGTTATTACAAGTGAGTTTGTGATATTGGAGTTGATGATGAGTAGTGTTTTTCCCACTTTTCCCTTTTGCTTTATAGAGCAATACCCCACTTAACACTAATAGCTAGAGATTCATTGATTATCTCTAGTGTAACCTTAGTTCCTTAACCATGGTTACTAGTTCCTTGTTTTCCGGACAAAAGACGATTAACCATAGTTAGTTTTCTTTTCATCATGTGCCTATCATTTTCTTTGTCTTTCTCATTTTGTATGTGACTCTAAAAAAAAACTGAAAATTAACCCAAACATTAACATAGGTGAGTAATGAGCAGCAGCGGACCTAGGGGTAGGCTGAGGTGGGCCATGGCCCACCCCACCCTCAAATTTTTTTTTTTTTTTTTTTATATGTAGGTTATTAATTTAAATGTATTATTAATGATTTTAAGTCACCCGGTATATATATATGTACAAATATTAATGTAAATATTAATTTAGAGTATATTATTGATGATTATAAGTAATTCGGTACACATATTAGTTCAAGTATTAGTGTAAATGTTAGTTCATAATTAATTGAATTTATAATAATAGATAAAATTAGCAGTTGAACTAGCATATATAAATATGAAATGACATAAAAAATATGTTTAATTAATATTAAATTTTTCAAGTCCCATATTTTCACATTTGTTGCAATTTTAGTCCTATCTCAATATTTTTTTATTACTTTTTTGCTGTAAAATTAGCGAATTTTAATGGGAAAAAATTGTGAATTTTGGTCTCAAATTTGATATTTCATCTTTAGATTCAATGTTGGAGACAATAAATCACGTTTATAGCCAAAAATCACAATTTTTAGAGTAAAAATATAGTTTGTTGGTACCAAAATTGTAACATGTGAAAATAGAGGAGCAAAAAATTCAATTTGAAAATAGATTGACTATTTTTCGGCCCACCCACGATATTTTTTCTGGTTCCGCCACTGGTAATGAGCTTTCATCAAACGACGGGTTGTTCGGGATAATTCGAGTTCAATTCTTGAATGAAACAATTTTTTTTACTATATTTTACTTATCTCGCGACTAAATTTGAATTATTAGGATCTCCTTTTTTTAAGAACCGAAAGGTTAACACTCGCACAAAAAAAAGCTGATAATTAACATACAAATTTATAACGGATAAATTTAAAGAAAATTGAATTTCTTAGTGTTCAATATAATTAGTTCAAATTAACATACAAATTTATAACGGATAAAAAAAAAAAATTATGTTCAATGAATATTTGATCTTTCTTCAAGTAAGATGGTCTTGATAAAACTCTTAGAAACAAAAGAGGGAGCTCCGGAAGTGCAAAGTGAAACAACGAGTCAATATTCGAGGATCGCAAAGAGAGACATCACATTTCAATGCAAAATCTTAAATCATTAAATACTCATTTATCTTCATAATTGAGCTAGAACTAATCACTCAGATTTTGGAAAGTGCTTTGCAATTTCTATTTGTTTACTAGTATTCTTAATTTTGTTATGTTTCTCCCTTCGAGTTATTATTTGGAATTTCTTTTTTACAATATTTGCATCTCATCTTATCCTACTAAACACTTCCAGGTGAGACTGGTTGAATGAAACTTTTCTCTTCTTTTAGTTTTTTTGAAAATTAAGATCATGTGGAAAAATAAATAATTGTAGATTATTAGTTGTTGAATGTTAATTTCATGTTTTTGTGAAGTTTATATAGACAATTTCTCACTTATCACTTCATTCTTACATGTAGAATTGAAGAATGAAATGAATTTTATACAAAAAAAGATGACACTTTAGAGGTTTCCAATGCAAAAGATTGATTCGATTCACTATATACATTTCATCAAAATTTTGAATTGGATCCACGGTTCATATGCCTAAGAACCCTCTTTTTTAGTTTCTTTAACATTGAACTTTGTCATAATGAAAACGAATTCTTGTCCAAGCAACGGTTCATCGCAATTTATCAACTTAAGATATAAATATATTTTTTAGCTTATGATGGAGCCAATAAGAATTGAATTTAGACCTAATGCATACTACTTAAATTCATCACCATTAAACTAAACTTAGTGACTTAATAAGTTCTATTTTAAGATATGTGAGATATCAAAATTCATCACCATTAAACTAAACCTAGTGGACTAAGTCAGTCTCTTTAATAAGTTTTGCAGCACTGCCCAAAATTTTGCAAAGCAGACCATCAAACACGATGTCTCCGAGATAAAACAATTCACAGTTCAAACGGCTACGATTTACTACTGCAATATAAAAAACCGGTCAATATTACACCTTCTATGGTACGATGACCACTCAAATTGGAACTGCTTGCAACCACTCGAATATGGCACAAAAGTCACTCTTAATCGAAACGGGAAAAAGTAAATATATTTTATTTTTGGTGTTAATCCTCTGGTTCCCAAAGGAAGGAAGTCTCGATAATCTAGAGTTCGGCTGCGAGGTAAAATAAAGTCTAACCAAGAATAAAAATTGGGTCGACCAAAAATCAGGAAGAGAGTGATTCCAAAACCGAAAAAGAGGAACATTGAAAGTGAATTTGATTAGTTATCGGATCAAGAATGCATTTAATATATCCAAAAATAATTGAATTATTTTTCAATTTCGGGTATACCATTTTCTTCACCAACAACAACAAACCCAAAAATAATGATGAAGTTTATGAATTATTTTCGTTGGTGCTTACAATTTGCTATTGATCACAATCGGAAGCGAACTTCTCTAGCCTATGATACAACTGTCATTGACATTCTCAATATCTATCAAGTATTGCATAACTGCTAATGATGCTAATAATAGAATAACACAGCAGAATAATTTAAATTTTCTCTTCAATGGATCATTACAAATGAACATGAATCAGTTAATAGAAGTTATACCTCTTCTAGCACAGAAACAGAAACTTTGTAGTCGAAAAGCTTTTGTTCACGAGAAAAGCAAAGTGCTTCTACTCGTCCACACGAATAGTGCTTCTCCAATGACAAATGCTAACCAAATCGAACGAGCGTCTCAGAGAGAGAGTCAAAGAAAATTTGTGGTTAGGATTTTTGTTTTATGATGAAAAACTCTAGCGCCTTAATTGACCACAAGACATATATTGTGTCATCCTTGTATAGTTTAATATCGTGTTTTTGGATCCCGGAATATACTGAGCGACAACTAAGCTCAATATCTCGTATTAACTTAGTTCAACATGGCCATGCATTTTTCTAGTCATATTCCATTAAGAGGCATGTACGCATATATTTCTCTCATCATGCAGGAAGGACAAATCTCATCTAGATTACTCATGTCCCTCAACATGATTCGTGAAGTACATATTAACCAACTTTATAATCATCTTATTACAAACAAAGTTTAAACGACAATAAGACACTTGAGTCCACATCTAGGGATCATAGTTAATTCAGGTTCAAGGGTGGTATAAACCTTTATCACTGTGAATAATTTATAACACATTTATAATATATTATTCTCATGTGCGTGGTATAAATATTATGCTCAATATTTATATATACTTTTGTATGACTTGATATCTCATATCTATGTATGAATTGTGAGATGCAATCATCACGAGTCTACATACATAATGATGGTCTCTCTACACTTTACTATTATTTCAATTCATATTAAAGCTTGAATATGGACACTTTAAGAATAACGTTCTATATGGTAATGAAGTCTCGCAATTAAGTTACACTTAATATTCTTTTAGCAACTTTTTTTTTTTGTTACAAAAAGAGGGCAGGGCCCAAAAAAGAAACTAGAACACTACAGGAACACTCCGAGGCATGCAAGCGCCGGATACATCATTAAAAATTAGACTTCGGAGTTCTCTAGGAGGACTCTCTAGAAGATGCAAATCAAAAGAGTTCAAACTTAGACTGAAATTAGCTAACCAATCAGCTGATCTGTTTCATTCTCGCCATGTATGGTTAAACTGAACATGTCAATTCATGTTCTTGAGATCACGAATATGCTTGATCAAAGTAGGAATATTTCCGTTAACATTGCAGTTTCCTGTTACTATGTCGACCAACATCTTCGAATCACTTTCTACTTGAAGATGGGTAATTTCTTGCCTGCGAGCTAAATTCATTCCAATGTACATGCCCCACATCTCAGCATGGAGCGCATCGCATGAGCCAATTTTACGCGCAAAACTGCTCAAACAATTACCATTGCTATCTCGAAGAAGACCTCAACACCCTGACAGGTTTATTGAGCTTTTATGTGCGCCATCACAATTGAGCTTAATTCATCCTTCTCGAGGTTGCTTCCACCCAATAAAAATAGTATCTTTTTGCCGAGGCCTTCCATTCGCATGAGCTTGCTTGCATCTATCGATCTCGGTAACCATCTTGAGAATCACATGAGTTGGGTTGTTGGGGCGGCGAAAACCCTCCTCAAAGATACTCTTGTTTCTCCACATCCACAAGTGCCAACATGTTACCATAAAAATAGTCTGTCAATCCTTATCGAAGATCCAGTCTCTGCAAGACAAAGGCAAAGAAAAGAAGTTAGTAATATGATTAGAAGTCAATAACCAGATCCAAATTTGGGTTGCATGCATACAATCCCTTAAAACATGGATAATTGTTTCATCATCATTATTCTTTTAGCAACTTTAATGTTATAACTCATAAGTAATAAGTTAGTATATTTATCTGCGAGTATTGGCTCCAAAACTTGGGATCACTCCCATATCAACTTCAAGCTGATTTGCCTCATGTATCTTTCTCTAGTTATTAATGGAATGTGCTTACTTTCAACAATAAAAAATGTCCTGACTGAATTCGTTGTTTTTCTGGCTGCAGAAAATTCCATTTTGTTCTTTATAGGCAACATTGTTACAACTTACAAGTGAAAAATTAGTTGAAATATACCTAAATTGAGTTGTATAATTTAATTTCATGATTAATATTTGGATTAACCTATAGTTCTTAATTTGTTGCTTACCTTCAACAACAACAAAAATGTCTCAAATGCTGAATGCATTGTTTTTTTTTGCTGCAGCAAAATTACATTTTGTTCTTTATATAGGCAACACTGTTACAAGTGAAAAATTAGTTGAAATACCTAAATTAAGTTATATACTTTAATTTCATGATTAATATTTAGATTATCTAGTTCTTAATTTGTTGCATGTTGCATGTTTTGGTTCGTGTCATTTCAATAAAATTATAAAAGAACACAATTACACGATTTTTAAAAAAATTAAAAAAATAAATAAATAAATAATGTTGGCAATTGCTTTATTTAGTGTTTATAGTCCCTAAACATAACTTATCCTTGGTCTGACATGATTTAACTCTCTTATAAAAGTGTTTGTAGTAAATTTCATTTCATTCTTTTATATGCAACACTATTAGAAGTGGCAAATTAGTTGGAATACCTAAATTGAGTTATACATTAATTTTGTGATTAATATTTGGACTAAACCTTTCGTTCTTAATTTGTTGCTTGTTCTAGTTCGTTTTATTTCATTTCATAAAACTATAAAAGAAAGATGTCACAATCATACAATATTTTTTGAAAAATGTTAGCAAAGTGTCTTTAAGATGTTATTTAGTCTTTGTTTGATTTTACATTTACACCCATATGACGTACGTTATCTGAGTTTGGCTTGATTTAACATAAACACTCATGTAAAGATCTTGTAAAAAAAAACCACTCATGTAAAGATGTTTGAATTATTTTTTTTGACAACTCAATTTTGTGTTAAGAAAAAAGTTGATTCTTAATGAAGCATGAAATTATAACTTCCTCGATAAATCAAATCGATTATACCACATGCATGTCTCATTCATTTGGTTTCGGGGACGGACATAGGGGGCAAGTAGGGGCTGAGGCCCCCCTCTTGTCGTATTTTTTTTTCATATACTTGTTCTTCATACATATGTACACATAAATTGATATTTGAGAGATGTGTTTAAAGATTAGTAACTACCGTTTGATGCAAAACATGTACCCACAACATAGTAATTGTAACAATTTACTTTAAAATATTTTGATAATATATATTATATACTACTAGAGTCCAAATTCAATTAAGTTAGTTCTGATTGTTTGCTACAAGTGAGAGATTATTTTCTACTATGAAGATTGTGAAAAATAGGTTGAGAAACAAGATAGAAAATGAATTTCAAAATAATTATGTGATTAGTTACACCGAGAGAAGAATTGCTAAAAATTTTAATACAAATTCAGTTGTTGATGAATTTTATGATATAGAGCAATATCGTGTACAATTTAGATAAACAATGTGATGTATTTTTTATTTTTTATTGAGTATATTTAAATACTATTATAATTATTATTTATTTAATATTTATTATTTAGGAATTCCAGCCCCCCGTTTTATAGATTCCTGGATCCGTCCCTGTTTGGTTTGATTTAAATTTTATGAAAGAATATTAAAAAAATTGAATCAACCCAAATTAATATTATTTTATTGGTTCATATTGTTTTTCACCACCTTACCAAAAAAAAAAATTGTTTTTCACCCAAAAACTAAATAAAATTGACATGTTATACCCCTATGTGAATCAATCAAGCTGGGTGGGGTCGAAACTGACCCGTTTTGACACTTGTAATATTTTTCTGAAAATATCTTCTTTTGTCAAATATAAAAATAACTCACCTTGTTTTCTTGTTGCAATATGAACGATATTATTGGTGCTAGTGGACACTGGACAGAATGCTTATTCCTTTGGGCTATCAATGGTCAAAGGGGATAGAGAAACTACATACTCCTTATGTTCTAAAACAATCTTCTATTGTTGTTTCAGAATAATAAGTTTTAAAAATCTAAGATATTTGTTCTAAATAATTATAATAATCTATGTTGGGTTTTAAGAGTAAGTTTACATCGATTATGATTGGATAAAATGTTTGATATACAATAGAGGTAATTCATATACCTTAATGTTTTAAGATTTTGAGTGAAGATTAGATGCGGGCGTCTCCCTATTTTATGGTCTGGAGCATTGAACTGTTATTTCCCTCAATCCCTTTTTAGATTTTCCAACAAGTAGTATCAAAGCTTTTGGTTCGATTCAGAAATAGGAGTTCTTCGTAAGCTCTTTGGTTGCAACAATGTATGGTCTTCCACATCAAAAAATAAGATTTTGAGTGAAGATGCGACCGTCTCTCTATTTTGTGATCTTGGAGCATTGAATTGTTATTTCGCTTGGTACTTTCTTAGATTTTTCAATAAACGGTATCAAAGCTCTTTGTTTTTAACCGTATCTTTAGAGTATTTGTGTTCTTTTCATTAGAAAACCATTAGAAAATTAGAATTTATAATTAAAAAAATACATGTAATTGAGGGAGTACTGCTTGGTGCTCCACGATCAGAAACTTATCCACAATATAATATTTAGCAAAAGTACCAATTTTTTATTAATATTATCTACAAATTTATTCTTTTCTACGACACCAAGAAAAAGTAACCAATAAAATCACTTACTATGTATATAATTCAATGGTTGGTACGGAGATTCTATCCTATGGCCTTTTTCAGCATATATTCTTCAAAAAGGTTATGTATAAAAGTACAAAAAAAACAATCAAGTTGAGCGCTAGTGATTGATGCGCGAGGCACGCGAATGTCAAGGACCAGGATCGAGCGCTAGTTATTGATGCACAGGATATGCGAATGTCAAGGACCAGAATCGAGGGTAGTGATTGATGTGCAGGGCATGCGAATGTCAAGGACCAGGATCCAGCGCTAGTGATTGATGCGCAGGACATGCGAATGTCAAGGACCAGGATCAAGCGTTAGTGATTGATGCGCAAGGCATGTGAAAGTCATAAAGTTCCCTGAGTTCGATTCCCACACTAAAAAGAAGCATCAAGAAAACACATAAATTCCGGTCACAAACAAAACTTGTATTGGTAGATTTCCAGCAGCATACATGATATCCTATTCTATACATAGTACTAACACCATTTGAATATATCCTTTACAGTTTGTCTTAAGTCAGATCCATTTATACATCTAATTGCATACATGTAGATTGTGTGCTATACATCTCAGAGTAGAGAGGCCACATATTACAATATACAACTATTGCAGTTTATCGCCAACCGTCAAATTAACAAACTCATCATCATGCCTTCTCAGGCACTTCGAGACGCGACTATAACATAGGACATGACAAACATGGTGCATTGGTTAAGGACAGAGAATCTGGATGGAACACTTCTCAATTCTTTCGGAAGAATTAAGAAGAAAAAATTGCCAAGTTTCGATATACTTGGTAGTGAAGGAAAGAGAATCAGCTTCTGAGTTTATACTGTTGAACACAGCCTTCTTTGACTCTTGATCGTCCGAGAAGAAAGCTAGATCCCTGTGATAAAATCAGACAGATTGTCATTACACGGAAAAAGAATGCATCAAATTTCATCCATTTTCAGGTATAATTGTGTCTTAACTTTAAAATAACATGGTTAAATATTGTACACTCAATAGCTTCTGGTTTGGCTCAAAGGGTCATAATCGTAGGCCTCGCCAGCTTTGACAAACCGGCCTTTCACGCGTCTTCGGACGTCAGCTCTTTCCTTGCGAGAGGCATACCTCACTCTTTTGTCGAACCTAGAAGATAATAAAAATCAATGTTAAAACAAATCAAGAGAAAACACAATTTGAAGTTTTGAAACAAGATTAATCCACTAATCTCTAGCTTGTTAGCAAAGATGGTAACACATAATCATTTAAGTTTTTATATTAGGCCTAACTTATTCTTACAAAACCGGTTTGTAAAGTGAGCCACTATTTATAAACTTTTTTCAGGCGTTATCTCTTTTAAGGGAGAGTTTCCCAGGTGCTTAAGCGCTTATCACAAGCCCAACAAGTTTGTTGTATAAGCTGATAGCTCAGAAGAGGTCAAAGCCTATGAAGCACAGATACTCCTCAGATTAGGCGTGTTTCAGTGTTGAACATGTGTTGGTGTCAAACACCGACACAACACCAACACTTATGATTACACTGAACTATGTCAATTATTAACGGTGTCGACGTGTCAGTGTTCGTGCTTCATAGGTCAAAGCTCATTCCAACCCATGTTAGGTGTTGTTCATTAACACATTCATTAGGTAAAGTTATTAATTATCAGTTTACATTAAACAGTATTGTTGCAATTACTTACTTGCGAGTCTTCTTCTTTTCCTTGTATCGCATAACAGCACTACAGCGATTAGCAGATTGTAGTTGTAGCTCATTTTCAGGACAAGTGTTTAACCAAGGAGGTTCTCCCATGAGAAGCATTGAAGAAGCTCCACAATCTTGATAGTCTCCACCACCACCGTCTTCATTAATACCAGAAAAAGAAAGGCTTGATTGGGATGGTTTTGCCGTAATACAAAGATTCGGTTCAGTTTTAGTACTCAATATAGAATCTGCAGATGCTGCAGTGCTGCATGCTGGTTGTGCTGCATTAACATGTCCAATTGATGAACCCTGCACATAAAAATTAGATATAGAAATAAGTACTCTACTTAAAATTAACTAAAGCCTGAAGGTGAAAACAACTTGTATTAAGTTGTACAAACACTTTGAGCAAGAACTTTCAATAGTAGACACAGCCCTGTTTGGATAAACAGCTTAATTAAGCGCTTATAGCATAATTGCTTATCATATAAGTGCTTATATATAAACTATTTCTAAAACAAACGATAAATAAAGTCAAATTGTTCTCATATAAGTAATACGTTGCTTTCATAAGCTATCCTGGAGAGCTTATAAACATGTCACAAGTTGTTTCCATAAGCTCTCCCAAATAGTCTCAAGTCACAGATGCTTATGCCAATAGGTAAACTCAAATAAGTCGATGCAATCAAATGATAGAAAAGGCAAGATTATCGCAGACAAAGAATGACAAAATTAAGCACCTCAGCTGCAATAGCATCTTGACAATTGGAATCTCCAGCAGACATGGCCTTTGCTCCAAATAAGCTGTTAAATCCACCGTTTTCAAAAAGCTCTTCAGAATGAGTAAGGGCCATACCAAAAAGTTCATCATAGTTCTCAATATTTATATCCATTTCATCCATATCGAAATCGCCATACAGATCATCATCATCTTCACTTGCATCAGGGCAATTTTTAGCAGGACAGTATAACTGGAGATCAACAATGAGAGTTAGCTATATAATAATTAAACGAAATTGTGAAAATTTCTATTACAAACCTCAAGTTGTGTAACTCATTTAAGTAAATTAGATACAAGTCGGCAAAATCATATATAATAAACTTTCTTTTAATTAAGCCATCCACATGAAAATGACAATATAACATTTAGGTATACCTTTGGCACACATTCATTGGTAGGTCCATCTGAGCGGTCAAGCATACGCGGTTCTTTGCTTGATTCTGGCTTTGAAGATGTACCGACGAAAGACTTATCCGAATCAGGTAAATCAGTAGCTTTATCTGAATCAGACACATTCTGGTTTTTCGGATCGACCCAAGCACTCCTATTCTCATTAATACTCATGAAACCTAATTCTTGCTCACATGTAGTTTCACTCAAAGAAGGGATATCCAACACAAAAGACCATATTGAAGAAAGTTCGGACGACGAAGGACAACCGGAGTAACAATTAATTGTTTGTCTCTTATGATTGGAAGATGTAGAGTTATTACCATGACCTAACCAATCACAATTCTGACAAAGTGAAATTTTCTCTTCAGAACACCTAACCAAAGCTGGTTGTGAACTGCATCTTTCACATAAAAGTGTCCTCGAATGTCTTCGAGCTAGCGTATTCGCTGAATGAACATTTCGATCACACGACAAACATAAACATGCTGCATCGGAACGGCAGTACACCATCGACCTTTGGTCTCCACAAAAATCACATATGTAACCCATCTTTAAACTGATCTTTCAATCCTGTAACTGTGAAACTTTCAAATAGTGTGACAAAGATAGTAGATTCTCAAAACTGTGAATTCGGCAGCTGCAAAAAAAATAATAAATTAGTTACCATTTAATATAATAAGAATAAGAACTATATAATTAGCAAAAAGGAAAAAAAAATTGGGAATTTCATTTTGAACAAAACTAGTATACATGCCATGGCAAGTAATTCATAGTTTCATACAACAAGGATTGTGAAAACTTGCAACCAAGATTAAGAAAAAAGTTCAAAGTATTGGTAAAAGAATTTGCAAGATTTTGGATTTGAAAATACAAATTATTTTACATATCAAATGAAATTTTCATTTTCATCATCATTCATCAAATCAACAACAAACAACTTAAAAGAGAAAAAATAATAATAGGATAATCTATAAGTATCAGATCAATATAAAATAACCAAAAAAGTCAGAAAAATCACTTAACACATAATCATATAACCACAAAAACATGAACAAAAAAGGGGGAAAATAAACAGAAACAACTAATTCAAGCACCAAATAGCAAAACAATTACCAGTCTCATAAAAATTTAAACTTTTGATTATCTTTAAACACTCACAAAAAGATGTTCCAAACCCAGAAAAACAAAACAAAAACAAAACCATATTTTTCATGAAAAGCAAAGAAGGAAAACTACACAAGCTAAGAAAATTACCTTAAGGCAAGGAAAACAAAGAGTACAAGATCTGTAAGCAAAAGGGTATTGCTTTTTCAGGAAAAAGCATAGATTTTTGTTATGCAAAACCTGAAAGCAAAGAAAAAAACTGAACTTTAGAAGATATTTCTCTCTCTTTCTTATGGTAGCTACTAAATAAGATATTTTTTTGAGTTGAGAGTTATAAGACAGAACAGAACATAAGATAGATAAGAAATAGGAAAGGAAGAGAAGATATTATTTGTAGGTCAGATATTATTTGAGAGGAATAATAATGGAAATTGGTGTGTGTATGGTTAAAAGTGACATAATCAAAGTTTGATAAAAAAAAAGTGCAAAAACAAAAAGAGTAAAAAAATAGATATAATGGAAGTAGGGTCATGTCCTTTTCTTAGTGAAAAGAAAAGGTTAGGACTTTTCTTTTGCTTTTTGGTTCTTCACATCAAAAAATTAAATGCATAGACAACTTAACAGCTGCTATTTTTATTATTATATTTATTGAAAAAAATGCACTTTTTCAATTTGTCTTGTTGCCACTGTGATTCCACATGGTTATTTTTGCACTTATTTTCTCTTTTTATTTCTTTACTATATTTGTGTTTTATTCATTTTTTTGGCTTAATTAAATATATATTAGGTTGTTTAATTTATTCTAAAAGTTTAGTTTAATTTTATAATTTTAAAATAAATGGATTTGGCTCCTATTTATGTCGTCTTAAATATTTTGAAGATCTTGTTTTAATCTTAAAAATTTGGCTTAATAAAAAAAGCAGTGAAATTTTTAATTTGTATAATAAACAATATTGCTCTCGAAAATAAGAATGATTTCTAACGTCTACGCTTCAAAATTATTGTTATTAATTTTATTAAAAATAAGGAGTACTGTTTTGGCGTGCAGTTGTAATTGCAGAGTAAAACTATTTTTTTTTTTTTTGTAATAGACAACACTTCGCCATAAAAACAAAATTGTTCTTGTATGTACAGGTTATGACTGCAATTTTTTTTTCTCATTTGCAAATTTTTTTGTGTTATCATAGATCTAAATGAAAACTTTCGAGCCCAAAATATTTAAGCCAGTAAATTAGTGTACTTTGGCCCCTCAACGTAATCCCCTAATAGATAGATATGATCGTATATTTTTATAAGTTAAAAGAGCATTAATTTATACAAGTTAGGTACTAAATTGACTGATTTTAAATTTAAAGAAACTAAGTTGTGTTAAATTTAAATGCTCTTAATTTACAAAACAATTACTTAAATTAGGAGAAAAAATTGGCAGATTTTTAATTTAAGAGACTAAACTCACTTTTAAAATAAGTTAAGAGATTAAAGTGTAAAGACAGGCATTTGAGCTTTTATTTTTATGTTATATGATATATATATATATATATATATCCATATTATCAAATTTTTAAAAAGATAAATCAATAAATACTTAAATAGTCAATGTAAGGTTGAACTTGGTTCTGTAAAAAAAAAAGGTTGAACTTTGCTGAAAAGTACAACATCACATGCTTGTTGAGGTGGACAAATGGGAGCATTGTTTTGTGACCTTTTGTGCTTCTTTTTCTCTTTAAGATTGGCTTTTTAGACTTTTTGGTGGTAATGGCAAGTCATCCATGGATTTTGGGTACCTTGGTTTCGTACCCCTACAGCAATCACTTACTCAATCACCAATGATGGACATCATATAAGCAAACACTATCATATACCTAATATCTTAATGTTTTAATTAACCACGTATTGCTAAAAATTTAATATGGGAATCTCATATACCATCCTCTTAGCAACCTATTCAATGTTATTGTTAGATGGTAAACCTCTAGATCTCCTGTCTTTGTATTAACAAAAGTTAAAAGCATTTTTTTTTTTAATTTCATGAAAAAATAAACACATTTACAAAATTATATTTTTATGTTATTTATTACTAACCTGTCTCATTTCAATTGTTTACAATATTTTTAAAATTCTATGTTATTTATTACAAAAATAATTAAAATTACTTGCAATAGAGACAAAATATATACAAATAAATGCAATAAAAATAGTCAAAATTATTTATATTAGAGAAGAAAAATATATTTTGAATACATAATTAATGCCATAATGAAGACTAGAGACTACAACTTTTTTTTGAATAAACTAGATAATACAACTTTTTTTTTTTTGGGTACATAACTAGATAATACAACTTTAAAAAGGGGGCTATGAGAGTTGAGTTGTCTAGTTTTTATTGACCATGTTTTCTATTCAACAATTTTTTATTCAGATAATATATGATCACTATTTTTAAAAATTGACAAACATTGAGTAAACAATAGATATTAGGTAAGTAATTACTGTAATTACATTAATCAAAGTAGGCAGTTTTTGTGATAGAGATGTAATTTAGTTGGGATTTTTTTTTTCTTTCATTCTATTCATTTTCTCGCGCCCTATAAAATTATAAAATATATTTCTATTTGTTATTTAAGTAGCAGAACATCCTATCAGATTTATTTTTTATAACGTTCACTATTTAAATAATGACGACATTTAAAAAAAAAACATTCTTATAATGTCCGTTACTTAAATAGATAAAAGGTAAAACGGAAAATTCATAGGACACATGAGAAATTAATAGTGAAAATCTCAATTTAGCTTCTTTATTTTTCTGGTACAAGTAATTTAGCTATGTTATTATCTAATTGGTATTTAATGTATGACTCTAACTCATTCTTATACACCAATAATTTTTCTGGTGAGCTCATCATGAAACTCATTCATTTGACCACATCATCTATATTGTGTAGCAAGTGTGATATTGAAAGTCCCACATTTTTTAAAAAAAATAAAGGTTGAACACTTTATAAATGAGAGGACTCATAAATCAATGGCCTACGACGTGTTTGGTAGAGGTGAGTTCAGGGAAAGAGAAATCGAGGCCAGAGAGATAAAAGATACAATGTGCATAAGGTTTTGAGTAAATATGTGATGTTTAACTCACTTGTGTGACTATTTTTCGTCCAATATGGACGATCTCCTGGACTCTCCTCATGATCTAACAATTTGTCCACCATTATTAGAAAGACTTTCAATATAAAAAGTTGGTCATTGTATATTTATATATGTTAGTTCAATTGTTAATTTTACCTAACACTACAACTTATATTCGCTATCAACCATTTTTCGTCAAACAAAACTAAAGTTGATTATTATAAAATTAGATTGCATACATTCAAATAATACTCTACGTATACCTTGAAATCATCAATAATAAACTATGAACTAATACTTGAATTAATACGTGTATTGAGTGATTCTAAGCTAATACACCCTGCGTGACAATATATAAGTAAAAGTTACTTTTCTAGGTTCATTCCATAATTAATGTATCTGGTCTATAATATAGACCAAATATATTAAATATGTAATGAACCTAAAAATGTATTTTTTGCTTATATATTGTCACGAAGGGAATATGTACATTAATATTTGTGCTAATATGTATACCAAATAACTTGAAATCATTTATAATATACTTCAATTAATACTATACTATAAAAAAAATTGTTTATAAAAAAAATACTATAAAAAAAATTATTGTGTTAGGGGTGGGTCATGGCCCACCTCAGCCTACCCATGGTATCGCCATTGGAAATTATGTATATGGGTTATCTCACATATATGATGCTCAATATTCATACAATATCAAAGGATTTTCAATTTTTTATGGATGATCTATATGATATAAACTTTCAATCTAACGGTGAATTTTGTAAAATTCGTATTCATTATAATATAATTGCTAACTTGGGCATCATGCACCACTTAACAAAACCATAAATATGTAGTATTGTGTCCACGCGTTAATGGTGCACAAGAGCACCATGTACAACCATAATTATTTTTGATTTTTTTTTGTTTATAATGAGCTGATGGTCGAACTCATAACCTATATCATACTACTCGATTCCTTCACCACTGGATCAAATTTAGTGGTTTATTATTTTTGATTTTTTAAATAAATAAAAAATCAGCTATATAGTGACTTAATGCAAGACAAAATCTTGTTCATTAATTAAATTTAAAATCAATAAATTCTAAAACTATTAGACCACATATAATTAATGCAAGACATGCTCAAATTGTGCATGTTAAACAAAATCTTATCTTTTATTTGAGTATATTTACAAGTACAAATAATAATAAAAAAGATGACGTAAGAATTATACTTACACATCACATGTCATGGTCGGTTACATATATGACCTACTAGTTTATTAACTAAATTTATAATATTTCTAACAAAAAAAAAATAATATAAAATTGGAAGCACTATTAGACTTAAGACTGTTTGGTAACTTCAATGAATTATAGTTTATTCGACTAGCTTATAAGCTTGTTTAATAAAAATGTGAAGTGTTTGGTAACGAGCTTCTCTAACTAGCTTATAATATTTTTTGATATGTTATTTCAAGTAGCGTATGTGCTTATAATTTTTTATATTTTTCCCATTTTTACCCTTATTATTTTTATTTTTTATTTTTTTAAATATAATAATTATCTATTAATCATGTGCTTTTATGTCATTTTATACTTACAACAGCTAAATATGTCAAATACTTTAATTATATTCTACTAACTTTTCAGTTATAAGCTATCAGCTATAAGGTATTTTTTAAGCTATAAGCTAGTTTTTCAGTTGTAATAGTTTTGTATTTAGCAAACAGAGCCTTAACTCAAAGTCCTTGAATTATACTTTGCTTTTATAAAGTTTTACAACTACAAAAACAAAAATAATAAAATAAGAATTAAACTTACATATCATATCATGGTCGGTTTATGGACAAATTAGTTTATGACTAAATTCCACCAAAAAAAGTTAATGTACTATTAAATTTATTTAAAAAATAGAGGGCACTATAGTTTGACATAAAGATCAATATATGTATACACTATACACCTCGTATCTATTTTCTTTTTCCTTGATTGCCCTAACCTTTTTCTTTTGTCACTAACGTGCTAGTAACGATTAAGAGTCCTACATCGGTTGAGAGATGGTTTGACTAAGTGTTTATATACTAGAGGCAATTCTCACCTTACAAGTCGATTTTGTAAAGATGAGTTAGGTCCAATACTCATTTCTAATATGGTATCAGAGCCTCACCACGATCCGTTGGGCCACCTATTATCAGGTTTCCGCTATCGGGCCACCTACCGTTTATATCCACGCACCGAGCCCAATAGTGCTGGGCGTGAGGGGGTGTGTTAAGAGTCCCACATCGGTTGAGAGATGGTCTGACTAAATTTTATATACTAGAGGCAATTCTCACCTTACAAATCGGTTTTGTAAGGATGAGTTAGACTCAATACTCATTTCTAATAGTAAACAACAAAAATTCACATCAATAAAAAATTTCAAATTCGGATTTAAATAAAGGTGTTTAATTAAATAATATTGGCATTTAACAATTGAGTGGCACTTCGTCCTTACTCTTTAGTATTAATTGGTAAAATATAAAATTTCATATTTTGGTCATCACAATAAGTCAATAAAGAACATTTAGAGAGTGTCATAGAGACATGAGAGGGAGTAGTAGAGGATCTGTACCGTTTTGTGTTTTTTTACCAAAGATCTATATCTTATTTATTTATCTAAGTTTAAAAATGATTTGCGCACTAAGTGAAGATTTTGTCTTGGGTGTCTTAGTTTCATATATTTGCCTTAGTATCTCGCCATTTCGAAAGTAATGTTTACCAAGAAAAATATGAATCTCGATTGTGGATAGACCGATAGATGTGATTGTATTGTAGTCTGTTATATTTAAACAGTTTGATTAAGATTAGATGATTTAAATTTTCAATTTGAATTATATATTTAAAAAAAAAACAATTAAAATTTAATCTTAAAATTGAACTGTTTAATATTGATCGAATGATTCTGATATGCATGCTTTGTATGCAATCACACTACATTGAATCCATTCCTTTTACACGTTACAACTGCAAAGGTAAAAGAAGATTGATATTAGGGCATTTTCTCAATTAATTTTCTTAGAAATTATATAAAATAAGCCTTTAAAATTATTAATTTTATACCTAGGACTCCTTCCCTCAACAACCAAAAAATTAACACTTACCCAAAAAAAAACCAAAAAATTAACAAAAAAACATCAGTTAAGCTCAGCGAATAATTTTTTCGGTGGTCGGATTCTAAGAGTGTCTCTAAATAGGAGTAGCATAAAGATTTTTCAACAATAAAATATTGACTTGACATGTCACATATAATATTTGCGTTTGTAGCAGTTAGGTCTTAAGTTATTTAGGGCTTAATTAGTAAAATGGTCCCTTAAAAACATTTTTGGTTTCAGATTGGTCCCTTAAAGAAAAAAAGGTCCAAATAGGTCCCTTAAAGAAAAAAAAGTCCGAATAGGTCCCTTAAAGACATCTCCGTTAATCAGTTTGGTCCTATTTAGACCTCTTTTTAGGGACCAAACTGATTAACGGAGATGTCTTTAAGGGACCTATTCGGACTTTTTTTCCTTTAAGGGACCTATTTGGACCTTTTTTTCTTTAAGGGACCAATCTGAAACCAAAAATGTCTTTAAGGGACCATCTTACTAATTAAGCCAGTTATTTAGATAATGATGACAGCCAATTATATGATATTTTTAGTAGTAGATTAATATAGTTTTTATAGTAAATAAAGACCAAAAGCAAGGAAATATCAGGAAAAATGAAGACACAATGACCATAAGCAACAAAAATTGAAAAAGTGTAACGACCCATTTTTCGTATTCGTATATTTTATTAAATGTTATTTTATTTATTAATTGGCTTTTATTATTTTAGTGAGCGGCGAATAATTATTTAGCCGAACGTAAGTTATTAGACGCGAGAACCTTTGTTTTGGGCTTGAGGGGCGTGGGAGGCCATATGGGCCTAAGCCAATTGGGCTTGGTCCATGACTTTAGGGAATGGTATAAGTAGCAATATCAACCTTGAATAGTATCATAACTTCATTTCTTTGAGTTTGAGTGAGTAAGAGCAAGAGCAAAACCATAGAGCAAGAGCTAGGGTTTGATCAAGAGAGAAAGCTTGAGCAAGAGAAGGCTTGAATCATCACCAAACTTAAGGTAAGAGATTAGAATTCATGATTCTTGAGTGACAAGGAGGGGGGAGATTGTCTATGTCTCCATTCCCGAACTCTCCCACTCAATTTCTTTTAGACTTTTAATTAAGCTTTTGTATGTGAGTGTGATGTTCTTCATCATCACTTTGTATGTGTTAATCACTAGCTTGATTTCATGAAAAATATATATGTATTTGAATCATTTTTGAAAAGTTTATGAAAGTTACTTAAAACCCAAGAAATTGGCATGATTTTGATCATTAGAGGTATTTGGATGTTTGGAAGAGATGATTAATGTTCCTTGATACCATATATGTTTGGAATGGCTGTTTATATGAATTTATAACATGTTTGAATGAATTTTTGAGTTGATTTAAGGTTAAACCGCCTTAGAAACTCAAGAACAGATATTTTCTTTCTGGTGTAGTTCGCTAAGCGACCAGGAGTTCGCTGTAGCGAACAGGTTCGCTGAAGCTCGCCAATGCTCGCCATGAGCAGGTGACTTCCGGGTGAGGTTCGCTTAGGCTCGCTAAGCCTTCGCTCAGCGAATAGTTCGTTGAAGCTCGCCAATGCTCGCCATGAGCAGGTGACTTCCTGGAACGTGGTTCGCCATGTCTCGCTAAGCCCTCGCTTAGCGAAGGCCTCTGTGACAGCAATTTTTGTTGATGTTTGTAAGTGTAATTAGGCACTTGTAACATGGTTTAAGAGTATCCTCACATGATTGTTGATACATGTTGATACTGTTAATGCTTATTGTTAATCGTTATATGATTGATAAACGTGTATGCAATAAGTTGTAGCTTAATGTGAGCAATGTTATGTTTTGGCATTAAATTGCAATGTTAAGTGAATGTGTTAGGATTGTGTTCCCGCATTCATAAAAGAGTAGCTTCGAGCTAGAGAAATATCATATTGATGATATGTGTAAACATACATGCATTCATGTATATATATGTTGAATTGGAAACTAGGGTTCCAATAGATTTAAATGGATTTTTGAGTCCATAAGGAAGCCGAGGATCGGATTAGATGAATCCATAAGATCTAGAGCTGCTATCCAGCAGGATATAAAACTGTTTAACTTATCCATGAGGGATATGAAGGTTTGGTAAGTTCCGAACAATCCGGCAAGATGTAAAACTGTTTAACTTATCCATGAGGGGTAAAAGGCAATTGGTACCACATGCATTAGTCGTGTCTAGGGATGACATGACATAGAATGATTGGCATTAGATACATTAGGGTAAATGCGCATATATTTGATAAATGGTATGTGACATTATCTGATTGAACTGTGCTAAACTTTATTGATTAATAACTATTTGGTGCGATGTTTTGACGTGAGTTAGAATATGTATGATGTAGTTCGAAAGTGTGAGACCTTTCTTATACTCGTATGATATGCGGTTATGTTTTCTAACTCTCTGCTTTGTGTTATTTGCTGGACCTTTGGGGGTTCAGATATTCAGGCTGAGGACGGTGCCGACGTTTAGACTACGGTTTTAGCGTGGTGTTGAAGTACCTTTTGGTGAGGAGACTTAGAATAGATTACTCCTCTTAGTACTAGCTTTTGACTAGAGTTTGTAAATAGTAAATGCTCTGGTAATGTAACATCGAGTCGGGGATTTCGCTTGGCTTTCATCGTATATCGGTGTTACCTTTTTGATATGCTAGTTCCTGTATAAGTGACATCCTTAGGGATGAACATGGCTTATGTACATATATATGTATATATATGCAATGCTTGGTTTGATTGGAATCCGCTGTTGCTTTTCATGTTAAATTTCATGATGCTCTGTATGTATGCTTGTGTTTTAATTACCGCGTGGCACTCTGCCTTTACACTTGTTGAAAAATTTTTAAAATTACGTTTTTAAGGGTAGTATGGGTTAGGGTGTTACAATAGTGGTATCAGAGCAGGTCGGTTCGTGTGAACCAATTAGGACTTTTCTTTTCCCCGTATGAGCATGTGTAGGGAACACTGTTAGTACTTTCTAACGTCTAGTTGTGATTCGTTCAGGAATCATGGCTGCTGCGAGAACGAATGCTCAGATTGCGGAGGCTTTGGCCGCACTCACCAACATTGTGGTTAGAGATCATCAACCTGGAAGAGAGGTATAGATGAGGTTGGAAAGGTTCATGAAGCAGAAACCGCCAACATTTACCGGAGGTTACAACCCGGATGGAGCTCACAAGTGGCTGGAGGAACTTGAAATAATTTTTGAAGCAATGGATTGTTTCGAGGAAGGGAAGACAACCCTTGGGACATATGTGTTGCGTGAGGAAGCGAACGTGTGGTGGAAGAACGCCAAGTTGAGGCTAGGACCCGGTGGTATGGCTATACCATGGGCAATGTTTAAAAGGGAATTTTTGGTTAAGTATTTTCCTGTTGATGTGAAGAATAAGAAGGTGGTGGAATTCATGGAATTGAAACAGGGAAATATGACGGTAGCTGACTATGCCGTCAAGTTTGAAACTTTGTGTGCGTTTAGCCCGCATTACAACACTTTGGAAGCGGAGAACGACAAGTGTGTGAAGTTTGAAAGTGGTCTACGTCCAGACATTAAACATATGATTGGATTTTCGCAGATAAGGGATTTTGCGACCCTTGTGAACAAGAGTAGGATTTGTGATGAGGATGGTAGAGCTAAGGTGAACTACTACAAAGCTGTGAATGACCGAAAAGGGAAAGGACAAGAGCGCGGAAAACCTTATGATAACCGCGGTAGGGGTAATACAAGTGGTGGTAAGAAGCCGGTGAATGGGAATTGTTACAAATGTGGAGAGAGGGGTCATATGTCGTATGATTGCCTGAAGAAATTGGACAAGTGTTTGAATTGTGGGAAGTTAGGCCACAAAACTGAAGTGTGTAGGACAAGAGTGTTTTGTTTCAACTGTGGTGAGGAGGGCCACAAGAGTATAATCTGCAAGAAGCCCAAGAAGGTGGTGGGCAAGGTGTTTGCTTTGAGTGGAGAGGATGCTAGCCAAGAGGACAATCTCATTAGAGGTACGTGTTTCATCTATGACACTCCTTTAATTGCGATTATAGATACGGGAGCGACGCATTCTTTTATTTCTTTGGATTGTGCGAAGCGTCTTAGTATTCCTTTAACGGATATGATGGGTAGGATGGAAATAGAAACTCCTGCTAATGGTTCTGTGATTACTCGACAAGTATGTCGTAATTGCCCCGTAACCATTTTTGATAGGCATTTTGGTATGGATTTAGTGTGTATTCCACTTAGTGGTATGGATGTGATTTTTGGTATGAATTGGTTAATCTTCAACCGAATTCATATCAACTGTCGTGAGAAGGCCGTTGTTTTTCCGAAGCCGGAGGAGAACTTGCATTTGATGAGCGGGAAGGATGTATCGGAAGCGTTGAAAGAACATGCCGAGATGTTCATGATGTTTGCATCATTGAAGCTCGAAGGAGGAGTTAAGATAGAAGAGTTACCGATCGTTTGTGAATTCCCAGATGTGTTTCCGGATGATATATCTGACGTGCCTCCAAAGCGAGAGGTAGAGTTTTCTATCGACCTAGTACCTGGAACTAGTCCGATATCGATGGCGCCGTATCGAATGTCAGCGTCAGAGTTGAATGAATTGAAGAAGCAACTTGAAGAGCTGCTTGAGAAGAGGTTTGTTCGACCGAGTGTTTCGCCATGGGGAGCGCCAGTATTACTTGTGAAGAAGAAAGACGGAAGCATGAGATTATGTATAGACTATCGTCAGTTGAACAAAGTGACGATCAAGAATAAATATCCACTTCCGAGGATAGATGATTTGATGGATCAACTAGTTGGAGCTTGCGTGTTTAGTAAGATCGATTTGAGATCTGGATACCATCAGATTAGAGTGAAGACGGAAGACATACCTAAGACTGCATTTAGGACGAGGTATGGGCACTACGAGTATTCAGTTATGCCGTTTGGTGTAACCAATGCACCTGGAGTTTTCATGGAGTATATGAACCGAATTTTCCATTCATTTTTGGATAGATTCGTGGTGGTGTTCATCGACGACATTTTGATTTACTCAAAATCCGAGGAAGAGCACGAAGAGCACTTGAGGATTGTTTTGCAAGTCTTGAAGGAGAAGAAGTTGTATGCCAAGTTGTCAAAGTGTGAATTTTGGATGAAAGAAGTGAGTTTCCTAGGGCATATAATTTCAAGTGGAGGAATCGCGGTAGATCCTGCGAAGGTTGACGCTGTGTCACAGTGGGGAACGCCGGAATCTGTTTCAGAGATTAGAAGTTTCCTTGGTTTGGCCGGTTATTATAGAAGATTCATCGAAGGTTTTTCGAAGTTGGCTTTGCCGTTAACCAAGTTGACGAGGAAAGATCAAGCGTTTGTTTGGGATGGTATTTGTGAGAAGAGTTTCCAAGAGCTCAAGAGAAGATTGACTACTGCACCCGTGTTGATTTTACCTGATGCCAAAGAGTCGTTCGTCGTGTATTGCGATGCTTCGAAGTTAGGACTTGGCGGAGTGCTTATGCAAGGGGGTAATGTGGTAGCATATGCTTCAAGGCAACTGAAGGTTCACGAGAGGAACTATCCAACGCATGATTTGGAGTTAGCCGCAGTGGTGTTTGCTTTGAAAGTGTGGAGACACTACTTGTATGGATCGAGGTTTGAAGTGTTTAGTGATCACAAGAGTT
Organism: Trifolium pratense; assembly: GCF_020283565.1. Lineage (NCBI taxonomy): Eukaryota > Viridiplantae > Streptophyta > Magnoliopsida > Fabales > Fabaceae > Trifolium > Trifolium pratense. The sequence goes on from NC_060060.1 coordinate 72,063,068, forward strand.
TGAAGTACTTATTCGACCAGAAGGAGTTGAATATGAGGCAACGAAGATGGCTCGAATTCTTAAAGGACTACGATTTTGAATTGAGTTATCACCCCGGAAAAGCCAATGTGGTGGCCGATGCATTAAGTAGGAAAACTTTGCATATGTCATCATTGATGGTGAAAGAGTTAGAGTTGATTGAAGAGTTCCGAGACTTGAGTCTTGTGTGTGAGGTTACTTCTTCAAGTGTGAAGCTAGGAATGTTAAAGTTAACGAATCCTTTTCTCGAGGATATTAAAGAACGTCAGAAATCGGATAAGAGATTGATGGAGAAGATGGTACTCATCAATGAAGGTAAGGAGACCAATATCAAGATTGACGAAAGTGGAGTCATGAGATTTCACGGAAGAGTTTGTGTACCGGATGTACCCGAATTAAAGAGAATGATCATGGAAGAAGGTCACAGGAGTGGTTTGAGTATTCATCCTGGGGTAACCAAGATGTATCAGGATTTGAGGAAGTTATTTTGGTGGCCGGGAATGAAGAGGCAAATTTCTGAATTTGTTTATTCATGCTTAACTTGTCAGAAATCGAAGATTGAGCATCAGAAGCCGTTTGGTTTGTTACAACCAATGTTTATACCCGAATGGAAATGGGATAGCATTGCAATGGATTTTGTGGGAGGTTTACCGAAGACCAAGAAAAGTAACGAGGTGATTTGGGTAGTAGTAGATCGTTTGACGAAGTGTGCTCACTTCATTGCTATCAGGAAAGGTACTTTGGTGCCTAAGTTGGCCGAGATTTATGTGGAGCAGATTGTGAAGCTACATGGTATTCCAACAAGTATTATTTCGGATAGAGATCCGAGGTTTACTTCCAGATTTTGGGAAAGCTTGCAAGAAGCTTTAGGAACGAAGTTGAGGTTGAGTTCAGCGTATCACCCTCAGACAGATGGTCAGTCGGAGAGGACGATACAATCCTTAGAGGATTTGTTGAGAGCTTGTGTTTTGGAGCAAAACGTGAGTTGGGATTCTTGTTTGCCATTGGTAGAGTTTACATACAACAACAGTTACCATTCTAGTATCGGAATGGCACCGTTTGAGGCTTTGTATGGGAGAAGGTGTAGGACACCTCTGTGTTGGTATGAAACTGGAGAAGGTGCAATTCTTGGACCAGAGATTGTACAAGAAACAACAGAGAAGATTCGGATGATCCGTGAGAAGATGAAAGCGTCTCAGAGTCGACAGAAGAGTTATCATGATAAGAGGAGGAAGGACATTGAATTCCAAGAAGGGGATCATGTATTCCTACGAGTTACATCGACTACTGGAGTAGGACATGCGTTGAAGTCAAGGAAGTTGACGTCGAGGTTTATTGGGCCGTTTGAGATTTTGAAGCGAGTTGGGAATGTTGCGTATAGGATTGCATTACCGCCATCATTGGCGAATTTGCACGATGTTTTCCATGTATCACAGTTGCGCAAGTATGTGTCTGATCCGACACACGTGATTGAATCGGACGATGTTCAAGTGAGGGATGACTTGACCATCGAGATTGTGCCTTTGAGAATCGAAGGGAGAGAAGTGAAGAGGTTGAGAAACAAAGAGATTGCATCCGTGAAAGTCGTGTGGGGAGGACCGGCTGGTGAGAATGCGACGTGGGAGTTGGAAAGCAAGATGAGAGATTCTTATCCCGATCTGTTTCTAGGTAATTTCGAGGGCGAAATTCTTTTAAGGGGGGTAGGATTGTAACGACCCATTTTTCGTATTCGTATATTTTATTAAATGTTATTTTATTTATTAATTGGCTTTTATTATTTTAGTGAGCGGCGAATAATTATTTAGCCGAACGTAAGTTATTAGACGCGAGAACCTTTGTTTTGGGCTTGAGGGGCGTGGGAGGCCATATGGGCCTAAGCCAATTGGGCTTGGTCCATGACTTTAGGGAATGGTATAAGTAGCAATATCAACCTTGAATAGTATCATAACTTCATTTCTTTGAGTTTGAGTGAGTAAGAGCAAGAGCAAAACCATAGAGCAAGAGCTAGGGTTTGATCAAGAGAGAAAGCTTGAGCAAGAGAAGGCTTGAATCATCACCAAACTTAAGGTAAGAGATTAGAATTCATGATTCTTGAGTGACAAGGAGGGGGGAGATTGTCTATGTCTCCATTCCCGAACTCTCCCACTCAATTTCTTTTAGACTTTTAATTAAGCTTTTGTATGTGAGTGTGATGTTCTTCATCATCACTTTGTATGTGTTAATCACTAGCTTGATTTCATGAAAAATATATATGTATTTGAATCATTTTTGAAAAGTTTATGAAAGTTACTTAAAACCCAAGAAATTGGCATGATTTTGATCATTAGAGGTATTTGGATGTTTGGAAGAGATGATTAATGTTCCTTGATACCATATATGTTTGGAATGGCTGTTTATATGAATTTATAACATGTTTGAATGAATTTTTGAGTTGATTTAAGGTTAAACCGCCTTAGAAACTCAAGAACAGATATTTTCTTTCTGGTGTAGTTCGCTAAGCGACCAGGAGTTCGCTGTAGCGAACAGGTTCGCTGAAGCTCGCCAATGCTCGCCATGAGCAGGTGACTTCCGGGTGAGGTTCGCTTAGGCTCGCTAAGCCTTCGCTCAGCGAATAGTTCGTTGAAGCTCGCCAATGCTCGCCATGAGCAGGTGACTTCCTGGAACGTGGTTCGCCATGTCTCGCTAAGCCCTCGCTTAGCGAAGGCCTCTGTGACAGCAATTTTTGTTGATGTTTGTAAGTGTAATTAGGCACTTGTAACATGTGTTGGATATTTGTGTGTTGGCCTCATTTTGCTAAAACAAATATACAAGCAAGATGTTGGACCAAATGTTTCAACATGTTAGGTACAAAAGATGTTGGACCAAATGTTGTAACATGTTTGGGTACGACAGTCAGATTGCCCAAATCTCGCGCATTTATTACACGTATCTGCTATATATGGAAATCCACTCTACAAACGTGTATATCAAGATTTGATCTGATCAAGACGTTATTAGTGCAGATATGTTCTTATCAAGACTTAATGGAATGATTCAACACATTGTTTATTTCCTAAAGAGGATCAACTATTTTAGGAAAGTTTTTATTAAGGTCTGATTTGCTTAGCTGGACGTGACTCAAAGACCAGCTGTGTTCTGAAGCTTATCTTGGAAGATCAGGAGCGTGCTAGCTCTGTCTATATAAAGAAGACTCAAGGCCAAGATTTTATCAACCGAAACCACTGTTCATCAAAGATGTAGTCTTTAGGGTTTCGTGTCTTTAAGCCACTCTCTAGGAGAGTTGGTGTAAGTGAACCACTCGGGTTGTGAGATGGTCACTATGTCCTCACTCAGAAACCTTTAGGTAATGAGTAGAGTATTGTAATATCTCCGAAGCTTTTAAGCAAGGAGATAGTGTTTGTGAGCCTCTCACGTATTGATTTAATACTTGAGTAGGACTGTGTTTTATTGAGTTGTAATGTTTTAAGGTTACTCCTAAGCTTTGAAGTACGGAGTTAACTGTGTGTGATTTACTCGAAGCTTTTAAGCAAGAGTAAAATATGTCACGGTGATTGTCGCCACATTTTATTCAACATTATATGAACAACACAGGTTGTGTTGGCTGTGTGGAAGTGAGATGGGATCTCATGTCTAGGAGTTCCTAGGCAGAAGTTGCATGAGTAGTGTCGAGGTCATAAGACGTAAACCTAGGATTTGCTGGAGGTCTTAGTGTAAGACGTAAACCGAGGGTTTGCTGGAGGTCTTAGTGTAAGACGTAAATTCAAAGGGTTTGCTGGAGGTCTTAGTGACTAGAGCTATTAGTGGATTTCCTTCCTGGATTGGTATCCCCCAGAGTAGGCAGGTTGGCTGAACTGGGTTAACAATTTCCTGTGCAGTTTATTTACTTGTTGATTTTATTATGTTTCGTAAGATGTTCCAACATTAAGTATGACATTCTCTTTAAATTGAATGTTGGAACATCTGATAAAACATTATTTCTCAGTATCCGTTTTAATGTTATATGCCTTGCCGTGTTATTTTTGTCAGACCAGATGTCTCGACATTCTATACAACATCTGGTTCTGCTATACCAGAATTTCAATTGGTATCAGAGCAGGCATCCTGTTCTGTTTTCTGGATGAGATCTTAAGGAAGATACTTTCTGGTTATGGGCAAGTAAGGAATACTGAAAATTTGTTTGAACTTGGAGAAGTTCACATTGATTGAATGGTCCCTAGAAGTGGAGGATGGACTATTCATGATAGGGTGTGTATTAGACCTATCTTTTGTTGTTCAGGCGTGTAGATCTTGTGATGAGTCGTTGTATGGTTTGATTTATTTTCAAACGTGTGTTATTGTAGTGTGCCTGAAGTTTGTTGAGGAGTTTTGTGGTTTGAATTCCGCTGCATATATATCTGATGGAAAACTCCTGGTGGTTTTGTTTGTTGAGGATGCACCACTCTGTTCTATGATGTAAGCCCTGGTGTGGTGATGCTCGAGGAGAGTTTTTTAATTAACTTGTTAGAGATGCCAAAGATACTTGGGGATGATCTCAAGTCCACTCATAAAGGCACTCATGTATGAGTTTGTTGAAAAGGGGTCTGAAGGAAGTTATGAACAATTTATTTTTGCTTTAAACTCTGAAAAGTCAACGTCCAGTGTCTTTGATAAAGGATTTCTTGGTGTGTTTCGTTAGAAGGGAATTGATGTCTTACCAGATGTTGGAACATCTGACGAAACATCTGACGAACAGATTCTGCAGAATCTTGTTGGATGACAGTAGGGCATGGCAGATGCTTGGGTGCTAAACAAAGTGTGTGTTGGTTACATATGTTTGGAACCTTCTCCTGACCTGGAAGAGGAGGCATCTGTGTCTGAGATGGTTTCTACGCTAGAAACATATCTTAGATAAGTTTGTTGGGACATGATCAACATATGGTTGACCTCTTGGGTTAGTTCATGTCTGACCCAAGTAAGTGATAGTTGAAGTTGTGTGCAATGTTGATGTGTTATATGATGTTTTAACCATGCATGTTATATTCTTGTGATAATATCTAGTTATATGAATGCATGATTAAACAAGGAGGATTTATTTTTTTTGGGACCAAAGGATTATGGTTCTCTGGTATTTTCGGTGAAGTTAATTCTTTACCTTATGCGTTAAAGATATCTTTTGAATTAAGATTGACGAAGTTTTTACTTCCCTTCAAGATGTGTGTTTGTGTTGAAGTGAAAGGAAGTATATGTTGCATCCCTCTCTCCATTGTCTGGTGCACACTAATCAAGGGAAATCCATCTGATGTATTTAATGCTTCCACTAAGGTCACAAGTGAGTTTGTTGATGAGTCTCTCAAAGGATCTGCTCTGAAAATGATGTTGTGTCGAATGTTGGTACATCTTTGGCATCTAAGACTGATGTTGTGCTAAGTACTGTCACATCTGTGGTACCTGATATTATGTTGGATCAAAGTGTTCCAGATACCTGTTAGAGGGAATCTCCTCTATAGGTTCAGGATAATGGCATCAAACATCTCAAAGTAAGACAAGGGGTTGGAACATTAGAAGAAGTTTTTGAGATGTAAAATATGCACGTCCCTGCATGTGTAGATGATTTGATATTGAAGGTTGATCAACTACTGATGGTTGATTTTCTTGTGTCCCCTTAGAAGAGTTATGGACTACTATGGTATCTTCAGACCATAGTTCAGGATGAAACCGATGGGATTGAGATTGATGTCAGAATTAATGTTGAAACATCTTCTCCAACATCTGCTTCTTCAGCCAAGGAAGCTAGTTCTACTCAGGGTGGAGTACAAGGTCAAGCAACTGACCTAATCTGGAATGACTTTTTGTAAGAATAATTGTCATGAGTGGATGTTATCTGTTGGTGCCATATATGTGCAGAAGAATGATGTCAGATCTAATGTCCTACCTTGTGTGAGAAGGTAATCCTATCTGACAAATGATAAATACTTTAATGGGAGCTAAGTATATGTATATCCTTTGTTGAAGTTATGCATAAAACTGATATATTTGTCTGAAGAGCTGTGCAATTATGTAGTTTGAACTTTATTGTTCGGAGAGTATATTTCTCTTCATGGTATTCAGGTGTTTTGAAAAACCTGGATGATCTGCATTGATGGTACTCTATTGGGAGCTTCTTGAAGGATGTCTATGCACAATAAGTTCTTTTGAATGATGATTTATGAACCAATGTAATTGGGTTCCAAAATCAGAAGCTGATGTCTCAAATGATGTTGTAACATCATATTTACTGATGGCTGTTCTGTGGAAGGTGCTTGAGACTTTGCATGGGAGTGCTCAAGCTGTGTGGTCAGAAGACGTGTTTCTGACTATGTGAATCAGAATGTGGAGGTTCTGATCTTGTTTTAATAGTATGCTCTAGCAATGCATGACTATTTATTCCACTAGTATCAACAACTACTAGTGAATGTAAGGGCAGAAGAATATTGTCAAATACTGAGGTTTGATAATTGTCTTTGGTTTTCTTCTGTTGCAAGTCACTCTAGAAAAGGGTTGATAATCAGGATCTTAGTCAAGCTTTTAAGCAAACTAAGATGTTTTGGACTTTGTGAGTGACTTTACACCTTGTATGCATGACATCCTGCCTATTCAAAAGGTCATGATACATAGTGTGGTTCTGCTAGGACATTGATCAAATGTGTCCTTGTTAACTGAAGAGGTCAGAATGCTTGAATGTATTCTCAAGAAGTGAGAATATCTACTCAGAATCAACTCTACTGAGGGAGTTGGTGTTGCCCTTCAACATGAAAGCATGAAGTCTTTCACATGTTTTCATTTAGTGCTCGAGTTTTCATCTTCAGCTGGAGCCCTGACTATCTATGACAGGTAGAGTCATGTGTTTATCTGTGGATTGCATTGGTACATATAGAGTGATGTACAAGATTGAGGAGATCTTATGACTCATATGAGAATATGATGTCAGCCAACATGTTGTGACATTGCGAAATTATTAACAAGGCATGGTAGATTCTAGTCATGTAAAACTGAATAATTTTATCAGTTATCCACATATCTCTCAAGTGGTTAAATGGTTGAGTCTGGGAGAATTTATTTTTCTCTACAGATTTTTTTTGGAAGGACTTTCCAAGGGTCTTCATTATTGAGAGATGTCACAAATGTGATATTCAAATGTCTTGGTATGTGTCACTAAGTCTAAGTGAAAGGAGAACACTTCGAATCAAGTGGAAGACAGTATGTTTGAAGATGAGTTGATCAATGCAAGTACAAGAAGACAATGTCTGACTGAATGTTAGAACATTATTCGAGACATGTTTCCTGTTAAATCAACAAGGAAGTGAAATGGACAGTGTGATCAACCACGTGTCAGAAGGGAATGCTTAAAAGGTCTGTGAATACTTTGAATCCATCTGAATCTACTTCTATTTTGCTTGGTCAACAAAATGTGCATCATCTAGGAAACCTATTTCTAAATCCATTATCCAGGTTAATCTTATCTCTCAAAAGATCCTAGAAAAGTCTATCTATGTTTGTTGATGATGTTAATGAACCTACCAAACTCGTTTTGATAACCTCATTAATTCAGTTGTCACCCCTAATGTTGAGTCAAATGTTGTTACATCTGTTAAAGGTTTTTGTCAGTTCAAATGTTGTGGGTAGTGTTAAAACATCTGTGAGATCTGTCTCTGAAATTGTAATTCTAGATAAACCTAGATCTCTTAAAACCATAGGTCAGTCTAGTATGAATGTTGTGGTTGTTGATGAATTTTTTTTTAAAATTTGTTCATGTGTCATCTTTCAAAGTTGTTGATTCTGTCACTTTGTTATTCCCCACTAAAGTTGTGGTTGTGTCCCCCAAAGAAACCTCACCTGAGTCTGTTGTCACATCAGATGTTGAAACATCTTGGACCAACCTGTTCGTGTTGTTGAAACCTGTTCTACAATTCCCCAAACTGATGCTAATATGGTTCTGAGAGTCTTAAACCTGATGGTGGTTTGGAGTATTGAAGTTTAGACTGTGGTGGAAGAAACTGATCTTGATGATCTTTCAGCTATTGCTCAAAGTATGATTGAAAGAGATCTGGTCATGCTATGACTGTTTGTGTGGATGTGCATTCTGCTGAGAAGTACTATACGTGTTCAGATGTGTTGTGATCAGATGCGATAATGCTCAGATATGTGATACATAAATGTGATTATGTGACAGTTTCAGATCTGCTTCTGAAACCTCTAGCTTTATGTTCTCATGAGATATGCTATGCTATGATGTCACTCATGTTGTCTACACATCCTGATCTGATTTTTGAGAATTTATTTTTCTCTGATGTGTGAGAATTTATTTTCCTCAGTATATAGGAGTTTTTGTTAGATGGATGCTCCATGCACTAATTGGAAGACCACGTGTTTTGATACCATGCTGGAAGAACCTGTGCTAGAAGCTGTGCTACTATATGTTGCAACATCTTTGCTAACATGTGGTGTATTTTGTGATTGCTCCTATTCACTCTGATACCACGCTAGATAAACATGTTGAAACATCTTTGCTAACATGTGCTATGTGTTGTACTATCATGTGTTGAAACATCTTTGTTGTCAATGCTCTGATACCATACCGGAGGAACCTGTGCTATCTGATGTGCTACTAGATGGTGAAACATCTTGGTCATCATGTTGAAAATTTTGTGCTGATGAAGTGTGATCTGTTTTAGGCTATTTGATGATGACTCCACTGTTGATTTATATCTGATGAGGTATGTATCCCATGGTGTTGTCTTCGTTTGTAGTAAGCTCTGTGCACTATGTTCCTGGATATCTCTACTATTGTACTCTTTGATTAATGCATGAAGACCCTATTTTGTCTACACTTTTGACTAAAAAGGGAAGTACTTAAGTAGTTGGTAGACATGATATGTTTTGCTGCTAATGTCTGTTGTGCTACCTGATGTTGACACATATGCATGCTCTTTTAGTGGTTGGATGTGTTCTACTATATGATGTGGTATCTGATGCTTAGACATCTGCTAATCTGAGTGGTGTAGTATTGAATCTGCGTTGTTGTATGCTTATGTGCTGATATGGATGATAAAATTGAGGGGGAGTAAGAATTGTTTTCTGATGATCATTCTGATAAGCATGTGTCAATGTATTTGGGGAGTAAAATTAATTTTTGCTCTGATTCTGATTTTGAGGGGAAGTAGCATAATGCAGTAAGTAGTTACTATTCTGTTGTGCAAAGCTCTATTTGTTTGCTCCGGATGATGTCCTGCCATATGTTGGAACATCCTGAATGCATGAGAACTTATTTTTCTCCGCTATGTGAGAATTTACTCTTCCCAACTGCTACTTTGTGGTTTGCTTAAGGAGTTGTGATCTGTGATGTGTTTTGTGTGCGGTAGCAGTATGTGATGTATAGTATCTGATGATTATATGATGTGGAGCATAATGTTGAGGACATTTGCCTTTTCTGTTTGTACGTGATGTAATGCTTCTGCTATTTCAAGACTATGGATTGCTAGATACTAATATATGGATCTGTTATGCTCTGATATTCTGCACTATGGATTTTTGTGATGTTCATTACTATTGCTCTTAATGCACGAAGTTTTTGTTTGGCATATTTTGTGGCTAAAAAGGGGGAGTAGTATGTTTGTGTTTGTCTGCTACTTTATAATGTTGTATCTGATGTTGTGACATGCTAGTCTAGCTTGTCTATGAAGAAGTAGTAGTGTGTGCAGTGACATGCATGAATTCAGGGGGAGTAAGAACCAGTTTTTCTGATGGCCTGATGAGATGCATGAGCTGATGTATTCAGGGGGAGCAAAAGTAAAGTTTCTCTGATCTGATATTAAGGGGGAGAGTAATGCAATATCAATTTCTCTGCCTATGTGTGCTTAATGTATGGACGTTATGATGCGCTACAAAATGTTGAAACATCTTGATGCTGATGTGGGAATTTATTTTTCCCAAGTGTGCTTGTGAGAGTTTATTTCTCTCTACTGAAGGATGAAGCTAAGTTGGTTATGATTCCGCTGCTGTGTATGCCTCTGATGGTTTATGGTAAAGTTTATTTCTTTACCCTGTGCGTTATTTTCATTTGAGGAATTCTTTTGGAAATAACATAGAAGATGTTCTACCTTCCTTCATATTTGTGTGCTCACGTTGACTTGAAGGATTGTATGGTTTTTAAATCTCTCTGTGCTAATTAATGGGCTGAAGTTGTTTTAGCCAAAAATTGCCAAAGGGGGAGATTGTTGGATATTTGTGTGTTGGCCTCATTTTGCTAAAACAAATATACAAGCAAGATGTTGGACCAAATGTTTCAACATGTTAGGTACAAAAGATGTTGGACCAAATGTTGTAACATGTTTGGGTACGACAGTCAGATTGCCCAAATCTCGCGCATTTATTACACGTATCTGCTATATATGGAAATCCACTCTACAAACGTGTATATCAAGATTTGATCTGATCAAGACGTTATTAGTGCAGATATGTTCTTATCAAGACTTAATGGAATGATTCAACACATTGTTTATTTCCTAAAGAGGATCAACTATTTTAGGAAAGTTTTTATTAAGGTCTGATTTGCTTAGCTGGACGTGACTCAAAGACCAGCTGTGTTCTGAAGCTTATCTTGGAAGATCAGGAGCGTGCTAGCTCTGTCTATATAAAGAAGACTCAAGGCCAAGATTTTATCAACCGAAACCACTGTTCATCAAAGATGTAGTCTTTAGGGTTTCGTGTCTTTAAGCCACTCTCTAGGAGAGTTGGTGTAAGTGAACCACTCGGGTTGTGAGATGGTCACTATGTCCTCACTCAGAAACCTTTAGGTAATGAGTAGAGTATTGTAATATCTCCGAAGCTTTTAAGCAAGGAGATAGTGTTTGTGAGCCTCTCACGTATTGATTTAATACTTGAGTAGGACTGTGTTTTATTGAGTTGTAATGTTTTAAGGTTACTCCTAAGCTTTGAAGTACGGAGTTAACTGTGTGTGATTTACTCGAAGCTTTTAAGCAAGAGTAAAATATGTCACGGTGATTGTCGCCACATTTTATTCAACATTATATGAACAACACAGGTTGTGTTGGCTGTGTGGAAGTGAGATGGGATCTCATGTCTAGGAGTTCCTAGGCAGAAGTTGCATGAGTAGTGTCGAGGTCATAAGGCGTAAACCTAGGATTTGCTGGAGGTCTTAGTGTAAGACGTAAACCGAGGGTTTGCTGGAGGTCTTAGTGTAAGACGTAAATTCAAAGGGTTTGCTGGAGGTCTTAGTGACTAGAGCTATTAGTGGATTTCCTTCCTGGATTGGTATCCCCCAGAGTAGGCAGGTTGGCTGAACTGGGTTAACAATTTCCTGTGCAGTTTATTTACTTGTTGATTTTATTATGTTTCGTAAGATGTTCCAACATTAAGTATGACATTCTCTTTAAATTGAATGTTGGAACATCTGATAAAACATTATTTCTCAGTATCCGTTTTAATGTTATATGCCTTGCCGTGTTATTTTTGTCAGACCAGATGTCTCGACATTCTATACAACATCTGGTTCTGCTATACCAGAATTTCAACATGGTTTAAGAGTATCCTCACATGATTGTTGATACATGTTGATACTGTTAATGCTTATTGTTAATCGTTATATGATTGATAAACGTGTATGCAATAAGTTGTAGCTTAATGTGAGCAATGTTATGTTTTGGCATTAAATTGCAATGTTAAGTGAATGTGTTAGGATTGTGTTCCCGCATTCATAAAAGAGTAGCTTCGAGCTAGAGAAATATCATATTGATGATATGTGTAAACATACATGCATTCATGTATATATATGTTGAATTGGAAACTAGGGTTCCAATAGATTTAAATGGATTTTTGAGTCCATAAGGAAGCCGAGGATCGGATTAGATGAATCCATAAGATCTAGAGCTGCTATCCAGCAGGATATAAAACTGTTTAACTTATCCATGAGGGATATGAAGGTTTGGTAAGTTCCGAACAATCCGGCAAGATGTAAAACTGTTTAACTTATCCATGAGGGGTAAAAGGCAATTGGTACCACATGCATTAGTCGTGTCTAGGGATGACATGACATAGAATGATTGGCATTAGATACATTAGGGTAAATGCGCATATATTTGATAAATGGTATGTGACATTATCTGATTGAACTGTGCTAAACTTTATTGATTAATAACTATTTGGTGCGATGTTTTGACGTGAGTTAGAATATGTATGATGTAGTTCGAAAGTGTGAGACCTTTCTTATACTCGTATGATATGCGGTTATGTTTTCTAACTCTCTGCTTTGTGTTATTTGCTGGACCTTTGGGGGTTCAGATATTCAGGCTGAGGACGGTGCCGACGTTTAGACTACGGTTTTAGCGTGGTGTTGAAGTACCTTTTGGTGAGGAGACTTAGAATAGATTACTCCTCTTAGTACTAGATTTTGACTAGAGTTTGTAAATAGTAAATGCTCTGGTAATGTAACATCGAGTCGGGGATTTCGCTTGGCTTTCATCGTATATCGGTGTTACCTTTTTGATATGCTAGTTCCTGTATAAGTGACATCCTTAGGGATGAACATGGCTTATGTACATATATATGTATATATATGCAATGCTTGGTTTGATTGGAATCCGCTGTTGCTTTTCATGTTAAATTTCATGATGCTCTGTATGTATGCTTGTGTTTTAATTACCGCGTGGCACTCTGCCTTTACACTTGTTGAAAAGTTTTTAAAATTACGTTTTTAAGGGTAGTATGGGTTAGGGTGTTACAAAAAGCAGCAAAAAAGGGCAAAAATGGAATAAAGAAAGCGCACCATCGTACCCACGATGAACCTGGGTGTGGCGCGATGAGAAGAAGGATAAAATTGAAGAAAATCTGCTGAAATTTTTTACCATCGTGGCACGATGGCTTGTCATCGTGGCACGATGATGACTTGAAAAATAAGCAGAAAATCTCGAGAAAATCTTCCATCGTACCACGATAGGATCCATAGTGGCCACGATGAGGCAAAAATACACGTCATCGTGGCAACGATGGGTGCGATGGAGGCGCAGAAAAAGCTCAAACCCAGCTGTAAAACTATAAATAGAGCCTTCCTCCTTCACTATTATTCATTCCACTCCATTCCAAAATATTCCAATATAGTCAAGAGTTAGGAGAACTCTAAGAAGGAGACAAGGAGGTCAAGGAACTCCAAGGCCATTAAGGTTCTTTTTCTTTTTGTCTTTGTAATTTATTTTTCCTAGGTTAGGTGGAGTCGAGAAACTCCCTTACGAATGCTTGGTTGTAATATTTATAATATTTATAAATTCTAGTTATTTCTATTCAAACTCTTTTGTTGTCTGGTTTTAGTTATTTTAATATTGATCACATTAGAATAAAATCTAAGGACCTAGTGGATATCACATAGGAAACGAAGCTAGTAATCCCGACCGAAGGATGACATATTAAGGCCTACAGGAGACCATTAAATTCAGTATTTGTCGTCTTAGTATAGGATTGGAACGAGCGTTAATTTCTACCTTGCAGAGTTTGCCTGTAAGTAGGTCACTAGTTTTAGGAACACGTGACAACTTATAATTTAGGGGTCCCCAGGGCGATGAGACCAAAGTTTAAAAGAGAAAGTGGAGTTCTGGACTCTGGTGTCTAAATAAAGCAAGGGTAACCTTTAACTATGATCTGTATCAGCTTGTAATAGAAATAGGAACAGATATTGCTTCAAACCTATTTTCCAGAGTCTAAATCCTTAAAGAGAGAAATAATTAAGCCACCAAGCAGGAGTAAGGGAGGGATCCGACCACACTTAACCACCATGTGTGGTCACACACACAACATTTATTTTCCGCCATTTAATTTCTGTTATTTATTTCCTGCATTTACTAAAATACCCGCAAAGATACCTTCTTAAATACACAAAGCGAAGACAAATATCTATATTTCTAAGCGAAACTAGTAACCTTGGCACAATCCCTGTGGAGAACGATAAACTTATCACTTTATTACTTAGTAGAGATTTTGTGCACTTGCAGAGTTACCGTCAGATAACAAATAGGTCCTTTAAGCTTTTTATAGTTAACAAAGCGGTCCTTCAAGTTTTTAACTTGTTGCACTGTTACCTTCTAGTTATCCTCCATTTCAATTGTGCCTCCATTGTCTAGGTCTCATGGTTCCCATCTGAGTCTTAAATTCATCATTGTTAACATCAAAATTAACGGTCACGTCAGTGTTTTGTAAACGTAGAATCAATACATGGAGAGATTTGTAGAAATCAATTTATGAAAAATGAAGCAAAGAGAGAAGCATGAAAAAATTGGGAACAATTAAAAGATAGGAATAGAAACAAAAATAACCTGAGAAAACGTGAAATATAAAATCTATATAAGGCGTCGCGATAGACTAAAGAGAGGTGGACTGTTAGCGGAGAAATTAAAGCGAGCGAGATTAAAAGCATAGAAGGCATGAAAATTTTAAGTAATTCCTATCATGTTGCTAATCCACCAAAAATTAAGGATAAGAATAACAAATAGTTAATAGGATATGATTAAGAATAGAATTAATTTATCATTTCCTATTGGTGCACCAAACATTAAATTTAATTATAATATAATAGTATTATCTTATTCTGTCTCCCTATCTTACGCACTAAACGGACCTTATAGTGTACCACACCACATGTGTACGTAGTTGCGCTAAGCTGATAAATTGAAGTGCATTGTAGATGAAGCATTCGGCTCGGCGAAGATGGAGTTGGGCTTGGTATGTGACTTCGTCATGAATCATGCATGATCATGGTTAATTTATACAAGCCAAATTAATTTGAATGCATCCAAGTTGAGTGTTGTGGAAGGGGAGACGTATGGACTTTATCATGCTGTGTCATGGTTGAAAGATCTAATGTTGAGAACGATATATTTGACATAGATTTTAAGATTGTAGGTTAATCATTTTAACATACATATATTTGATTTACTTGAGTTAGCTACGTTGTATTGTTAAGATCTAAATGTAAAGAGAGAATTGAAGAGAATGATTCTTCATTATTGAATGAATGAATGATAGTTACAAAGGATCCTACTTATATACAGAAAAATGTATCTACCATAAGCTATGCTACACTAACTCTACAATAGCCTGTCTCACAAGTTAGTTACAATTGCTAACTTTACAAGTTATACTTCTACTTATATTTGATCTAAAAGTATCACTTAACATCCTCCCACAAGCTGATGCTTGGTGTATGTCAAGCAATCCAAGCTTGGATAAGAAATTGTTGAATTTTGGTGCAGGCAATGCTTTTGTCAGAAAGTCTGCTAATTGATCTTGTGTTGAAATAGGAAGCAGCCTCATTAGACCTTCTTGTACCTTCTCTCTAACAAGGTGACAGTCTATCTCTATATGCTTAGTCCTTTCATGGAAGAAAGGATTGGAAGCTATGTGTAAAGCACTCTGGTTATCATAGAATAACATTGGCTGCTTGGAACTTTCAATGTGCAAGTCCTTCAACAAGTATAGTAGCCAAGTTAACTCACAAGTTGCTGAAGATAGTGCTCGATATTCTGCTTCAAATGGTGATTTGGATATTGTTGACTGTTTCTTAGCATTCCATGAAACTAATGATGAGCCTAAGAAGAAGCAATAACCAGTTGTTGATCTCCTTTTATCTAAGCATCCTGCCCAGTCAGCATCTGAGTATCCAAGAAGTTGGATATCTGTATTTCTGTGGAATACAAGACCTCTACCAGGATTATGCTTGAGGTATCTAATGACTCTACAAGCTGCTTTGTAGCGTGTCATAGTAGGACTATGCAAGAACTGACTTAACTGTTGTGTTGCATATGTTATGTCAGGTCTAGTGTTTGTAAGATATAGCAGTTTCCCTACAAGTCTCCTATACAAGATTATATCTTCAAATGGTTTCCCCTTGTCTTGATGCAGCTTAATATATAGAAAGGTCAATAGGTGTAGATGTAGGTTTGGATCCAAGTAAGCCTGAATCATTGAGTAAATCAAAGTAGTACTTTCTCTGAGATATATTAATGCCTTCTTTGGAATGTGCAACTTCTAATCCAAGAAAATATTTCACAACTCCCAAATCCTTGATTTTGAAGTTATGATCTAGAATAGTTTTGATTCAATCTATTTCTTGCATGTCAGTACCAACCAATATCACATCATCAACATATATAAGTAAGGCTTCTCATACCACTTCCTACTGGCTTGTTTCAAACCATACAAGCTCTTGAGTAGCTTACAAACTTGGTTAGGCTTATTGCAGTAAACACCATCTGGTATTTTCATGTAAACATTCTCTTGCAAATCTCCATGTAAGAAAGCATTATTTACATCTAACTGATGTAAGAACCACCCTTTAATAGATGCAATAGCAAGAAGCATTCTAACTGTAGTGAGTTTGGCAACAGATGAGAAAGTATAAAAGAAATCAAGACCTTCTACCTGGTTATAACCTTTAGCTACAACTACAAGTCTGGCTTTATACCTCTCTATAGTGCCATCAGACTTGTGTTTAATTTTGTAAACCCACTTTCTTCCAATTGGTTTAACATTAGGTGGTAGGTCCATAATCTTCCAAGTACCAGTACGAGACAATGCCTCAAGCTCAGAATTCATAGCTTGAATCCACTGTTCTGATTTACAAGCTTCATTATAGGTTCTAGGTTTTGTGTGTTGTGTGAGAGACATTGTGTAGACAATATGTGAAGAAGACAAATGGTCCAAAGAATGAAAAGAGGAGATAGAATAGAGAGTACATGGAGATGATGATTGTGTTGATGTATCTGAAGAATTGCACACATAATCAGACAGATATGAAAGCTTATGCTTTTTCTTGTCAGGCCTAACCAGGGGTGATGTAGTGATGGGTGCAATGTCAGGTGAAACAGATGGAGAAGGAGATATGTTAGGTATAATATCTTGATGGTTAGAATTGTTAGAAGGTGAGTCATCTGGTGTTTGAGTTGTATAAGTGTCAGATGATAGGGTTAGTGAGATGGGTGAATCACAGTCAAAAGTGGAATGATAATGCCAATGAATTTTAGAGTTATTTGTAGTATAGGGTAGCATGTGGTCAAATTGTGTGACATTTTTGGAAATAAAAATGTCTCTAGACTCATGATAAAAAAGAATTGTGTCTTTGACACCCTGTTTATAGCCTAAGAAAACACACTTTCTGCCTCTTGGTGACAGTTTTGATCTATTGATATTCAAAGTAGATGCATATGCAAGAGAACCAAAAACTTTTAATTCATTTAAATCAAGTAAAGATTGATGCAACATTTCATGAGGTGATTTATTTTCAAGCACAGGTGTAGTAATCTTGTTAATGATGTATGTATCATGTAAAACAGCATAAGACCAAAACTGTTTAGGTAAATTTGACTGGTATAAAAGAGCTCTAGCAATATTCAAAATGTGTTGATGTTTCCTCTCCACCCTTCCATTTTGTTATGGAGATTCTACACAACTTGTTTGATGTAAAATACCTTTAGAAGAGTAAAAATCATGCATCAAAAATTCAGGTCCATTATTAGACCTAACAATGTTAACTTGATGATTATATTGAGTTTGTATCATTTTGAGCAAATTGATTACATGATTTCTAGTTTCAGCTTTGGATTTCATTAAAATAATCAATGTAAATCTGATATAGTCATCTACAGTAGTTAAGAAATATGAATGACCATGAATAGATTTTATTGAGATAGGGCCCCAAATGTCAAAATGGATTACATCATAAGCATGAACTGCTTTATTGAAGCTATTACTATAAGGAAGTTTCTTAAACCTAGCAAGGTGACAAATATCACAAATTGCTTTATGATCTGCTATTACATAAGGAAATTTATTTTTCAAACTAACAAGTCTATGATGGGAAGGGTGCCCTAATCTAAAGTGCCAAAGAGCATATTTGGGAACGGTGGCATGGTTAGAGCCATCAATAGAAGCAACATGAGCCATTCTATCTGTGAGATTGAGATGATACAAGCCTTCATGCTCATCAGCAGAACCAATCATCTTCAAGCACTTCTTGTCCTGAATGACACAATGTGAACCAATGAAATTAACAATATAATTAGGTGAACTACATAATTTTGACACAACAAGTAAATTGATTGAAAAATCAGGCACATACAAAACATCAGTTATGACCAAATTTGAGGAAAAGCTAACAATGCCAGAATATTTTGCAATTGCAAAATTTCCATTAGACAATTTAATGTTTATAGGATTGATTTCAATATATGATTGAAACCAAGTCAATGAATTGCATATGTGGTGACTAGCACCTGAATCAATAATCCAAGTACCAAGAACACATGCATTATGAGAAGAAAAGTGAATACTTTTGTGAATCAATGATGAATGATCAGTGATTATGGAAGAACCAACCTGATTGAAGCTTGCAGAACTAGAATTAGATGCAAGATTTGAATTCTGAAGAAGAGTCATGAGCTTATCATACTGATCTTGAGAGAGTGATGGAGGAGTAAGAGCAACATTAGAATCATTACTACCTCCCTCAGCTGCAACATTATGAGCAGATGAAAACTTCTGCATGTGTGGTGGTACACCATTCTTTTTGAAGCAATTTTCAACCACATGCTTGTCCTTTCCATAGTAGGAACAATTATGAGAAGAAGCTTTGGAATTAGAAGACGATTTCGTATATTTTGCAGCATTAACCAAGATCTTGGAGTCATCAACTTCGGAGAAGTTACCTTGACATTCGTGTTGTATGACTAAAGATAAAACTTTGTTGATTGGAGGAAGAGGCTCCATGATCAAGATTTGTGATCTAACAGTTGAAAAATTCTCATTCAAACCAGTTAGAAAACGAACGGTATGAAGCAAGGTGTGATTTCTATGCGCAGATTGCATAGCTTCACAAGTACAACGCTGACGGAAAGTATATGAAGGTGTTGGAAGATACAACTCCAATTCCTCCCAAAGAGTCTTGAGATCAGAGTAGAAATCAGTTACAGAACGATTATCTTGCTTCAAAACATAAATTTCTTGTTGAAGTTCAGAGATACAAATCAAATCACCTTGCGAAAAGCGTTCATGAAGATCGTTCCATATGTCAATCGCATTCTCCATGAACACAACTGATTGGGCGATGGAAGGAGAAACATAGTTCAAGATCCATGATGAAATCAACTGATTGCAACAGTGCCAAACACAATACGCAGGATCAAAATCATCTTCCGGCATTGGAAGAACACCAGTGACAAAATCGAGCTTCATCTTCGCACCAATAACACGTTTCATAGAACGTGACCCAGAGTGGTAGTTAGAACCGGTGAAAAGAGGAGTAACAATGACAAATGTAGGTCCATCGCCGGGATGAAAAAGTAAGGAGAAGAATTATCGAGAACGGGATCTGGTGGAGGACGAACCATGATGAAGAAGATGAAGAAAAGAAACGGTTACGGCTGCGGAAGAAAACAATTATGGTGGGGGGAAAACGGTTAGGATCGTTATGGCGGATGATACCATGTTAAGATCTAAATGTAAAGAGAGAATTGAAGAGAATTATTCTTCAGTATTGAATGAATGAATGATAGTTACAAAGGATCATACTTATATACAGAAAAATGTATCTACCATAAGCTATGCTACACTAACTCTACAATAGCTTATATCACAAGTTAGTTACAATTGCTAACTTTACAAGTTATACTTCTACTTATATTTGATCTAGAAGTATCACTTAACATGTATTATTCAAAATTCTATTAGACTCAAGGTAAAAAAATTACAACCTCGGTGATTGAGTATAGTGGCTCATATGTTTGAGATTGTACTTTGTTGTATTTGTGATGTTTCATGATACTAAAATAGTCTTACATTGCTTGGGAGTGAGGGTAAAGTAATTTATAAACAACTTCCACACTTCTCAATCTAATGAGGCATATTTTACAAAGGATAAAATTGTGATGGCTCACACAAAACAAAACACAAAGTTGTCAATACCTTAAAAATGCAGCGTTGTAGAATTAAAGTTGGAACATTGGCGTTGAAAGGAGGGGCATAAACTACATGTCATTTAACCTCTTAACCTCGATTGGGGAGTACTTTTCCAACACAAAAGTAGTCTTATTGGGTTTAGAAATCGATACCAAGGATAGTGAATCATAATTGTCTACTGTTTTCTTTTCGCACATTTCCACTCAGTAATCAATATCATTCGTTGATTTGAATTCGATCGGTCTAAATCACACACGATCAAATTACATAGTGAAAGGATATTGGCCATCGATTTAAATCGGACAGTTACATCAGGAAATCGAAGTTCAAGGATAATGTCACATCACATTGCTCGTGGTGTTTGTGTAACAATTTTTTTAAAAAAATATAAAATTTAATTTTTATTAGAAGTACAGAATATATTTTGTGTGTGTGTGTGTGAGAGAGTAGAGTATCTCTAACCCAAGAGTACAGTTGAATAATTTAATGCGATTTTGCAAGTGGCATGGATTTGAAATAACATGAAAGTGAAAAGGTTTTATAAAATATCACAAAAAAGTTGCACTTTTTGTGATGGTGGGGTTGGAATAGATATTTTCTATATTTTGTTTGACAAAGTATATTTTCAATATTGTCGATTATGATAGTGGACATTGTAGGAGTATGAATTTTAAAATATCCTAAGTTCCAAAAAAATGCCTTATCTACATAAATAGTTTCTTAGGATATTTTTCATTTTTTTTTTTTGTAATCGTGCTCGTGCTACCTCCACTTCTTCTCTTTGATTGCCACTTGTTACCTGCTCATTTTTCTTCAACTGCCTCTCTTTGCTTCTAAGCAGTAGCTATATATTGCACCACGCTTGGGTTTAAGAAACAAATTATTTAATTTGCAATAAGATAGAGAATCTTATATTTGTTCTATGTACACTTTTTCATATTTAATTAGTTATGCACTTGTGATTATTGTACACATAGAGAATATGTATGGTGCCACTTTTGGGCGTACCTAGAAATTACACTTAAGACTAAGGACATTGACTAAGTTAATCTAAACAATTTTCTTCATATTCATTCTTGATAATTATTATATATTCACTAATTTCCTACTTATATAAGTCCGGGATATCTTCTATCAAACTAAATATGATTGATTCTAAAGACCTCAATTATATCCTTCTAAAGAAAACGTGACTTATTTATTTTTAAAAATAATTTGATAGTCAGTTTAAGGGTGATTAATTTGGATCAATCTCATCTTTTACTTGTAGAAGGTACAGTTAAACTCAAAGCAATTTTGTGTGAATCAACCCAACACAAAAATTGATGTTGGAAGAATTCAAACTTACGACTATAAGAAGAACATATTTCAAAGTCTCAAATTTACGCCATCAGACTAATCCTAAAGTTGAAATATCTATAATCTTCATGTATATGACTCATACAAACATAAAAAATGTTATATGGACTTGGGTTTAGTATTTAATATATTTAGGTTATAACATCAATAGTTAGCCCAAAGGTCAAATGGTCCAAGATATGGTTTTAAATTCAAAATTTTGAGCCAAATTTCTTTAATTTAATTATAAATACTAGCAGGCTAGACAGGCGCGTTCCGCGCCTGCCTTTGTCTAATTTATGTAAAAAAAAATGTCTTATATGGTGAGTTTGTTAATAAAAGATTTTCGCTACTAAAAAAAATTGTGTTTATTAATAAAATATTTATATTGCTAAAAAAAATAAGGGTATTGATGGTATTATGAAAAGTCCACACCAAAAATATTTGTATCCTCTTTATATATAGTATAGAATAAATATAAATATAACAAAAATAAAATTAGGACTTTTAATTTTGGAAAAAAAAATCCAGAAAAAAGTGTTGGCAATTTTTTTAAAGAAGTTGGGGAAATTATGGAAAAATAAATAAATGTAAAAGTTGGGGTCTAGGAAACATTTCTACCTTTGAGGGCTTTCTGAAAGCGGGATCTTTAGCATTGATGTTTTTTACTTTAGGTACTTAGCATAGGAGTTGAGGCTCAATTTTATATTGATAGCTGATGTGTCACCTCTCATATAATTAATATTTTGTTCTAGACGATATCCAATCGTGAGTACCTATTTTATAAGAATTGGTATTTAATAGATACTCCTATTGGAGCAAAATGCAAATGAGTACCTAATAAATACTAGTTCTCAAATAAGCATTAGTACGTATCCTATTTTGGTGGAACTCGTTTATAAATATGTATAGTTATTGGTAAGATGTGTTATTGATGAGACCCCTTTAAAACTTTTTAAGAAGTGTTGGATTGGAGGGATTGAGTATTTATTATATACTACTTTTTAACAAGTGTTTTTGGGTACTCTTTAAACATATTAAAGAAATTTTTTATTTAAAAATGAAATATTTTAATTTTCAATGTGTTAACTTCACACATTTTTATACAAATTTTACAAAAAAATTACTATTCAAGATGCTTAAAAAATCGTACTCGATATTATTTTCTTAATATTTAGCCTATTCTTAGTCACGTGAAACTAAGAGCATCTCCGATGTATAGAACTAATGTGAGTTGCTTAGGTCTTCTTTTGTTGGACCTCAAATGCCACATAAGAATTAAGCAATGTCATTCATTTACGCTCCAACGGCGGTGCTGTTGCTAAGCATAATATTCATTTACGCTCCAACTACTCATGCTTAAATTGAATAATTCTTCTCTTCATTATCATTAATAATTCATCTCTGAGTTGATGACATTCAATTCAATTATATTAGGTTTTTAACAGTAGTTTTATAATATTTTAATAAGTTTTTAGGTGAAAATACATGGTAAATGATCGGAAAAACAAGTATAAAAAAAATAAATGATCGCAATCATAACATAAGAATATAACGTGGAAACTCCAAAATCGGAGAAAAAATCACGGTTGTTGTCTAAACCAACAAACAAAGAATAAACACTATGTGAAAATTGTTACAATACATAGACTACCCTCAACCATCCTAGGCTCTCCAGTACACTCACACTCTCCAAAACAAATACTTATAACTACTTCTCACAACACTCTAATAAAAGACTACAAGAGAAAAACATAAAAAGTCATATATATAAGTTTAAAGTGTTACTGACTGGTGCGTTGAAACAATGAACTTGAGGTCTCTTATATATAGCATGAAGCTCCACCACACTTCACTTCTCTAAGCAATGTGGAACTTCTCCAATATAATTTTCTTAACATTTTTTCTTTCATTAGCAATGTGAGACTTACATTGCAATCGACCCCAACAGTAAAAGAGAATAATTTAGCAAAACAAAGACATCACAAAAGAGTTTGAAGAAAAAACACAAGAAAATTTTTCATAAAACATCGCGTCACGATCCATCCAGCTAGATCGTGGCACAATTTCAAGCTACTAAAAGGAGGAGACTTTCTAGAAAAATTGAAACGCGAAAGTTTCAAATCGTGGTGCGATCTCGTCATAACATATTCTGCCACGTGGAAAAAATATCAAATTGCGGCGCAATTTCGCGTGTTTTAAAGGCTTATAATAGGATATCTTCAAAATGTAATTATGTGTAACGAATTTTAGAGAGAAAATATGACGAGGATCATTCTAGAGACCAAAAAATGACAATAAAAATTCATTTTAAAATTCGAATGTGGAAAAATCATAGAATTACCTTTTACCATAGAAGAGATTCGAAGCATGTATAGATAGAAACTATTTGAATTTTAAGGGTATGTTTGATTCCCTTCTCAAAAATAGTTTTTATTTTTTAAAAATAAACTAAATTTTTTTTATAGGTAATCCAATTTACAAAAGTGTTTTAAAAACTTATTTTCTATTTATTAGTTTTTAAAACTAAAAAAGTAAAGCAGGTTTAAGAAATTTTGTTTTTCTTTTTTTAAAAACTAAAAACCAAAATTGTTTTAAATATAGGCTCTAAACCATTAAGAAGTTTTCCACTTTCCTATGTAGTCTGTACTAGTGTAAATAATAATAGTTGTTTTTTATGTATTTAAAATTGAAATACACTCTTGGTTAAAAAAATAATAAATTAACTTGACAAAAAAAAAATTAATTAAAATTTAAATTAAATTGACGCACATGTTTTTCTAAGGAGATTAGTCATTACTGTCTCAAACTTTTTATGTGTTTGATTCGCAAAATAGCAAGTACTGAATAGAACAGTACTTGACAGAATAAAATAGTACATGACAGGATAAAACTACATCGAGAGAAATAGAGCTGTTGGAATTTGCCTTGAAATTGAAGCAGAAAATTGGTTGTCACACTGTAACGGCGCCTCAGGCGGAAAAACGCGCAGTATATATAAAGTGTTCAGTTTCTGCAGCCGTTAGTGAGAAAAAATGTGAGGTTCTTTAGGGTTCTTCATCCAACATCAATCTAGGATCAAAGGGGGTTCCTTTTTGGTATATTCTATTGTTGGAGAAGTGTTTCTAACACCTTGTAATCACTTATCATTGAAATCTCTCGGTCACGGGAAGAGATTTGGGAAAATGGTAGAATTAGGGTTGAAGTCTAATTCTTGCAACTCTTTTATTTAATCTCGTTGTAATCAAGTTTTCTATCGACAGTGGAACGGAGAGTCTCTCCCCCAGAGTAGGTCGGTTTTGACTGAACTGGGTAAACAATTTCATCGTGTCTTTTATAGCTTTTGTTGACTTATTGCTTATTCATTTTGATTTGGTTGCTTCAATTCTTTTGTCTCACACACTAAATGTTATTGGTGTGGTTTTCGATCCGAATTCACAACAAGAGCTATAATATTTTTTATATTTGAAAATAAAATATGTATTTTTGTTTTTATTTTATATTTGTACTGTGGATAAAAAGTTATCTCGTGGTTCAGTGGAGTGCCTAGAGTTTTGAATATAGATTAAAAAATAATAAATATTGATAAGTTAAATTATTTTTACCCCAAATTTATAAAGAAAGATAAAAATTTATTTAATAAATATTTTTATTTTGTAATGGTACAAAGGATAATTTGTACATTTGTTTTTTAAAACAACTAAAATTTTGAGACAAAAATATAAGGGTAAAAGGACCAAAGTATCGATTAAATTTGAGACAAATCTGCATTTTATTTATGGAGTGACACATGTTTTTTTGTTGGGAAACAGTGTCCATGTTTAATGTCAAAAGTGCAGTGTGAAATTCACAAACATTACACAATATATTATAGACATGGGTTATATTATGTCACCGTTCTCTTCTGCATTTACTATGCATGAAAGCATGCTGCCAAAGGTGGGTGGAAGCTGTTATCAATGGACATGGACATGGACACCTGTTATTGTATCAAGACAATCGAAATTCACCATTATTATTTATCCACAGTATTATATGATACAAATACATGTGCCATGTCATGTCATATTATACTTACTTGTTTGTTGTTGTTGCATAGAGAAATCGACTGGGTTGTGTGCGGTCAGATAAACAATTGATTGTAGTACAATCGAGCCAATAATAACCGTTAGATTAAAATCGTACGATATAAAAATTTAAGTTTAAACTTTCAATTTATAAACAATTAAAATTCATTATAAAATTTGAACTATTTGATCACGATAGAAGGTTCAAATGTATGTAGTGACTGTATACCAGTGTTTTAAAAATCAGACCGGCTGATCGAACTGGTTGGATCGGAAACCGGAGGTAAACCGATCTGGTCTGGTTGTTGGACCGGACATGCTAACAAACCGGTGGAAATCGGAAAAACTGACGAACTAAACCGGTGGAAACCGGAAAAAATTTTTGCAGGCAGATTTTTTAAAAAAATTTTTTACGCTCAGTTTTTTTTTTTTCTTCTTTTTTCTTTATTTTATTCTCTTTATTTCTTCAGCGTGTTACGGTAAACAACATATGCAGAATGGATGAAATTGTTTTGAAACAAAACAAATTTTACTTGATATCCAAAGCACAACAAGAAGTATCATTGGAGGATAGGGCAAAACTAATAACAATAGAAAAGAAACAAATGCTCAAAATTAATAACCCATTTGAATATTTCAAGAAGAAAGTAATAATTTCATCCCATGAACTGAAATTCATAGATCAATCACTGAAAAGGTCTAACCTTGGCTAACAAAATCAATATTAGGCATGTTTGAACGAAGAAAAATAAAATCAGTAAGATGAAAAAAAGAAAGAGAAAAGAAAGAACCAAGATTTGGCTAAATAGTGAGGAGAAAAAAATCGAAGAAAAGAGAGAAAAAAGAAAGAAATAAAAAACGTAACAGATGGAGGAAGAGAGAAGATAAAGCGGCTGTGCAAGTAGGTTGTGTAACAAACAGGAGTAATGAAATTTCAATTTTAGGGTTATAACTTTTATTTGGGCTTTTGGGTCAACAAAACTAGATAAATTAATAGCTCAAAGAAAGTATTATAAAAAGACTACTTTTCTTTTTAACCAAATATATTTGACATACAATTTTTTTTTTGTAAGACATACAATTATTATTTATTCTTTTAAAACCTATAAATATAATTTATTTGTATACTAGCGAGCCAGACAGGCGCGCTTCGCGCCTGCCTGTGTCTAACTTATGTACAAAAAAAAAATATGTTTTATGTTATGGTGAGTTTGTTAATTAAAGATTTTTGTTGCTACTAAAAAAAGTAAGGATATTGTTGGTATTATGAAAAGTCTACACCAAAACTCATGTATTCTCTTTATATATAGTAAGTATAGATGAAAAAATCATAAAAGAAAAATAAAAGAAAAAGAGAGGTAGTTAGAGAAAGTTAAGGGCAATTATGGAATAATTAAAAAGCCAATGAGAAAGTTAAGGGTAATTATGTAATAATAAAAAATTCATCTCAAACTCACGTATCCTTTTTATATATTGTTATAGATGACATTCTTTATATAAAAATTTATTATTATTATTATATTTTTTTGTTTACAATGATTGGGGATCAAACACAGGACCCGTAGCATACTACCCAAACTCTTCACCACTAGACCAAACCTAGTGGCTTAATTTTTTATTATTATTATTAGTGGTATATATCCTTGTTTCATAGAATTTATGGCATTCTTTTTATGAAATTTTCAAATTTTTTATATTTTTTTAAATACTGAGTTATCTGATTCAACCGGTTTAATAACTATATAGTCTTATCATAGAGACCGGTTCATTCCACCGGTTTAATCTGTTTTGTCATGCGGTTCGACCAGTGACCCAGTGATTCAACCAATGAACCAATGACTCAGTACCCTCGCTGGTTCGATGACCGGTTCGATTTTTAAAACATTGCTGTATACAGTCGACCGCGTGGAATTCAAATCCTAGACAAATACAATATGGCTGTGCAGTAAAGAGGGAGCACTATAGGCCCTTACTCCATTTGCTAAGATTCTTATTAACAAGTTGCTATTCTCACCTCTACAACATTCAATGACACTTGAATTTAGATTTATTGGATTTTTCTTTAACAAAGTAGCATATGAAAAAGTATAAAGTATTGTGGAATCAAAGGCAAGAGTTTGGTCTCTTCTATAGTTTGTTCCCTCCCAATTTGGAGGAATAGGATAAAGTGTTTTTTCCACTATATTATTAAACCAATTCAACCAATAATATGGAAATTCAGTTCCATGTAGTTTTAGAGAGAGAAAAAGGGTTAGATTTTCAAACATAAAAAACCTCACACAATTATCATTTTGGTAAAATAGTTTAGAAGTTAAAAATCTACCTCTTAAATTGAATAAGTGAAAAAATTTAAATTTGAATTTTGATCCTCTACATATATAATATGATATGTCTACTGACTTAGGTCACGAGATTGATTGGTCTTAATCTTTCCCGCATAAGCTAAATGTGTTAACATATTATAATAAAGGTCATGTTAACTAGTGTTTTCATGGTACTAGTTAAGAAAATCAAAATAAATAAATTTTACATTAGAACAAGTATTTTTTATATTTTTAAAAATAATATACACAAATTCTAAGATTTATTTAATATATTTAGTTCTTTAACCAAATATCTTAAGATCATTAGTTTGGAACATTCATTGACATTTTGGATGAAGTAGAAGGAGAAATGATTCTCTCCCATGGGAATTAGGGTTAGGAATAGGTCAGGTGGGCTACAGGCGCCTTCGGCCTGACCTGTTTAAGTCTGGTCTGACCTGCTTATTAAAAATGCTAGGACCAGGCTTTGAAAAAAGCCTATTTACATAAATAGGTCAGACTCAGACTTTTAGAAAAACCTACAAAGCCTGATAGGTCGGCCTGTTTATATTTAATAATTATTATTTATGTGATATTATTATGTAATATTATTATTTATATAATAATTTTATTATGGCATATTTAACTTTGTCATAATCATATTTGTTATTTTATTAGCTTTTAATTCCTATGCTAATCATTTTATAGCTTTTTCTTAATGTTGTAGAAATTATAAAATTTAAATGTGAAATAGGCTTTAAGGTCTGTTTAGCCTATTTAAAAAGACTATATAGTGATTAAATAAAAAAGACTATATAGAGACATTTATGTAACATAGGCTTTTAAACAAGCTACAAGGTCAGGTCAAGTTTTAAAAAGGCTCAGGCCGGGCCAAAAAAATTTGCATTTAATAGGCCGTAGGCCATGCTTAGGCCTGAAGAAAAATCGTAGGTCGGGCTCAAGCCTGTCAAAACCTGGTCTGCCTTATTCCCAACCCTAATGAGAATTCCTCATGTTCCTCATGTTGGAGAATCCACACCATTAAAATCAACTTTTAACAATTAATTATTTTGAATTTTTTTTTAATGGTTGAGATTGGACTGGACCCTCCATTTACCGGAGAGGATCCAGTCTCGAAGTAGAGGTACTCAACATCGAAAATTTCTCATCCCACCCACTCACTTTCTCACCTACCCCCTGTTTTTCCATTTTTGCCCTTGATCAAAAAATTCGGAACACGTTTTCCGAATTTTTTTTGCCTTTAAAAACAACTTCGGAATGTATTTTCCGAATTTTTTTCCAAATTTTAACTAAAAAAATTTGGAAAACGCATTCCGAATTTTTTGACCAAGGGCAAAAATAGAAAAACAGGAGATAGGTGAGAAAGTGAGTGAGTGGGATGAGAAATTTTCCTCAACATCGATCAATCATTGTTTCCTTCCTCGTTAAAAGATCAAATATTCGCTCAGTTTGATTCTAACTAGTAGTATTAAAAATCTTCCTAATCCAGACCAACTCAAGGTAAACGTCTCCTCAAAATGATGGGCACTGTCACTAATCCGGTCACTTTTGTTAGATAAAGTCATGCTTTATTTATCTTTAATTTTAGTAGTCCTAACCACGAATACCTGAGAGAAATTTTTTTGAAAAAAATTAATGAAATTTATTAGTATTTGGTTAAAAATTTGGAATAAATACATCAACTTTTTTTGACCAATTTTTTCTTATATTTTGGGACGGAGGGAGTATGACATAGTAACCACACACAAATTGTTTTTAAGAGATGGGAACCCTCGAAATTCGGTTGGAGGTAAATAAAATCTGTTTTTGTAGAAGGGAAGGTAAATAGAATTTGATAAAAATTTATTTCATGCAAAATAGATTTTTTTAATATTCGTCCTTTTTTATCCTTAAGTGTTTCTTTTTCTTCTTTTTCCTGAAATAATAGGAGACTCCAAAGCTCTATAAGTGAAGGAGATTCTTTTTAAAAAAACTTGATATCCGGCCTTACGACCGACTAATTCAATGAGACCAATCTCACCGTCCACCTATGGGGTCTCATTTAAAGACAAAGTTTTATTTTGCTTTGTATGGACTTAGCCCACCGAAATTGGCACCAGGGAGAATCGAACCTGAAACCTTAAGAAGAGCATACTCCAATGACCCAACACCACTAGACCTACCCAAGTGGGTTTATAAGTGAAGGAGATTTACTTTTGCCGTCCTATCGGTTATTCGCGTGCCCTATGCCTTTCCCATTTTTCTGAAAATGTCATCCGCTACTTAAGCAGCGGACGTTATAAAGATAGTGTTTTTGGGGGTGTCTGGTACCTAAGTAACTAACGAAAATATTTTGGTAAATTTGTAGGGCACGCGAGAAAGAAATCAGTAGTGTGGCAAAAGTAAAGGTCCTATAAATGTCCTATCAACACATTAATACTTAATTTTCCCTCTTCCAAAGCTCTACATTAATGTTTGGGTCCAACCCAGATACTACTACCCAACCTACATCTCACATCCTCTAAAATTACCAAAATTCCTCTTGCGTTACTTAACTCGAAAAACTACGTCATCTACTTATCATGCAAACACCTCTTATATGTAAATGTCAAAATTTTATATTCTCTTCTTAACATGTGAAACGTGTTCTCTACTTATCATGCAAACACCTTTTATACGTGAAATTTCATAATTTTACACATCCACCTTCTGAATGTTATTTTGAATTATAAAATATGATACCTATTTTACCGAGACAATTTTGTATTCTTAAGTTATTTACGCTTTTGCATTATCTATTAATGCATACAGTAATATTCTAATGTCAGCATATCAGCATATGGAAATATTATGATAGGAGAACCAAATGCATCAATCCATATCCATAATACGATACAAAGTACAAACCATTTGCAGCATCCTAGAATACATGTCTTGTGGATTCTAGAGATATTCTTTGCATTTCACATCACAACACCAGACATAATTACCAACAAACCAAAGAGCCTTTTTTGGACTGCAATTGCATAAAATCAATGTCTAAAGCGTGTATCACCCAACCGATAAAAATCTTTACCGTGAATCATCATGCATTACATACTGTCAATGGTTCTAATCATAGGCAAAACAAGTATGTCTAGCTTTTGTACTTGGTACTAATGCACACACAAAAGGATTTCTAAATAGACAGTTTAATAAGTTGTTCTATAACTTGCCATTCAATAGACATGTAAGGTATATCAGAAAGTATATCAAAATAAATTGAAAACAACTTGTGCATATCATAATATATTAACCCATTTCAAACACTTAAAGAAGTGTGTGTGTCGATAAACCTAAACACACTCTTCCATAAAAATCCCAAAATTTGGGTGAAATACTGACCAAAAGAAAAGTGTGATTGGAAACCAAAGCATGACCATGTAAGTAACAAGGTAAATTACAAAAGTGAAGATCTTCATTTATCAAGCAATAGGAAGCTTAACTATTATGGTTTTTGAGTATATATAAAAGTTTAATTATGTCACCAGTTCTAAAAATGGTGAATTCTTCGGTACAAATCTCATTTGCATGTATCGGTACACCGCTGAGGTGGATCATTCTGTTAGTTTCAAAAATAGTGTATCGGTACACCTATTAGAAGTATCCACCTCAGCGGTATACCGGTACATATCCAAATAAAATGTTACTGGACTGTTCACCTCTAAAAATATGTGCAATATATTATCAGGCCCTCCATTTCTTTTGAGAAATGAAGAGAATCCGTATCCAAATTGCACCACCTACAATTAAAATAAACTGCACTAAGTGATCCCAAGTCCATCTCCCACATTTTCCTGTATTTCCATGTGTCAACAACACTCAACAATGCCATGCATGATGCATCAGTTAAAACTGCAACAATTTTTTTCTGACATTAACTGCAACAACTGACAATTTGCTTTATCCATAGCATTAGAACAACCTTAGTAAATGACTTTCATGCTATCAAAATTTACTTTACAGGTAAGAGAAGAAAATGGAAACAGAAAAAACTTTCCCCCACCAACCGATACCTTCCAAACTCTATAAAACTAAAACAAGAATGGACATATTTCACTACCCAACAAAACTCTCAGTAAGAGTTCAAGTTGTAAAAAGAGAGGGTAAAAAGCTTATAGCTACGGCAAGGAATTAATTGTAACACAAACTAGCAGGAGCAAAATAAGAGAGAGCCTGCAATTGTTTCTTTTTTTTTTTTTTTCAAGTTTAATGGTCAATATCAGTTACAGAAGGAAAGTACCTTCACATCCTCATCCCAAGCAATCGATCATCCTATTGGCAAATTTTCCAGCTTCTCACTCAAATGCAGCCAATCGCCGTATCACCCCACCGAACTCCAACAATATTTTTAGAGTTTCCAAAAATGTTTCCCCAGATAGGACTCAATTTATCTTGTTTATATTTGTTGTCACGAATCCTATCTCAGTAGTTACTTGGCCAATTGATATTATGTGCATGCTGAGGTTGTTGCTGATAAACATTGCCACCAGGCCCTACCATATCAACTGCTCCAGCCATTGTCTGGGATTGTTGAAGAAGTGGATGAACTGTGCCAGGTGCTACTGCTTGTGCAGGGTGGTGATAGACGCCAGCAAAATTACCGTGGCCAGCCTGTGTCGGTGCAAAAGTCACATGCTGACCCTGCGGTGGAAGGTTGTAGAATGAACTTGCAGGCATATTGGAAATATCTCGACCAGGTGCTGCCACCCACATCGCCGAACCTTCACTCTGCAGTGGAAAACAGCATGTAATTATAAACACAAATAAAGTACAGCGGGAAAATTTGCAGTGTATCCTTTGCATGATAGTCATGGAGGCTATGAGGGCCATCCCACTAAATTTAATTGATGGTGGAATTGATAAGGAACAAACCTGCTGTCCATTGAGGTATACGTTGTTTTCCTTGAACTGGGAGGAACCAAGATCTTCATTAGAGGTCGAATTCCCTGCAGTTTCTCCAGAACTAGGATTATAACCACTAGCTGGGGTAGAGCCATATGCTCCATAGGCAGCCGGCATTACATAATGAGCTGAGTTAGCTGCATTTGTTCCGGGTTTGTACTGTGGATGGGGATATTTCATTCCGTTTGCAGCCACAGTTGAAGGCGGTGGATATACAGTGCTGGCCTGAGGCTGTTGAGGAAATGCACCGTTACCCAAATATTGGTGGATTGCTTGAGGTTGGACATAGAATGGTGAAAAATAGTGACCGTATGGGATATAGTTAGGAGGGTAATGGGGTATATGAACCCCACTTGGTGCACGAAAGACGGGGAGAGGCTGCTGAGTAGCTATTGAGTTCTGCATCATCCCAGCAGCTTGAGTCGCATGCGATGTCTGACCAGCTGAAGACAAGCCGGCTCCCTGCATTCAAAACATAAAATACATAAACTTTTGGCAAAAAAAAATCATGTGTTTGTACATCACTCAGATTGAAATTCCAAATAGAAAACTATTAAGTGGACCGGTGACATTATATATTCACCAGAATGTGGCATTTATTGTAAAACTTACTAAGTAATCAAACTAAGCATCCTAATATTTCCATAATTAAGACATAAATTTTAAAATAGTCTAAAGTAAGGCAAAGATATATTTAAGACACTTTTTTACTTTTGAATATTTCATTTTGTATGACTGGTTGAGAATAAATGAAAGCATAAACTAACACAAAAACCTTAGTAACCATAATTACACGACTTCTGCTATATTTTGAAAAGCAACACAAACCTCCCTTGGACTTTCTTTACTTTTCCAAAACCTCATTTAATAGTTGGAGGTTTCAGCTCGTTCTCAAATGATGTGTAGTAAAGTAAAAAACGAAAAACATAGGAGGTGACAATAATTCCCTTAAGTACATAGCAATAACATCTGAGTATACAATTTTTTTGTTTATATCTGTACAGAGTACAACCTTCAAATCTAAATAACTGTAATTGTTACTTTAACAATGCAAACCTCTTGAAGTTGAAGAGACTGAGAACTTGGTGTAGGAAGCACTGCAGCACCGCCATTGTACTTGGTTGTAACCCCAGAAGAAGCTAAAGGAGAAAGACGACCATCACTGTCAGCACCAGGGCGGTAATACTGGGCATAGTAATTATTTGGATCAAATGGTTGATGAACCTATAATAAGATAACAATCAAATTTAACTTTCTAAGAAAGAAGTGCAAAGTAATATGTAAACAAAGAAGAATGAGAAATATAGGTCAGAGGGCTCACGACAAAGTTTTGAAGACGAGACATATCCCGTGCCTGAGACTCAGAATTATCGATTTGTGCAGACTGTGTTTCCAACATTGGCGACATGAAACCTAAGTTGTAGTTTGGAGAAGTATGCACCACTGAGTATTCATTACCTTCAGATGGCATAGAGCCATGTTTAGACTCATTATCCTCTTGAATAGTACTGGTTGAAACATCCACCTCTGCGGATGATGCAAAATTTTCAGGCACAGTAGTAGAGGGGGGTTGTGGATTGTCAGAATAATCTCCTACCACAGATGTAACTGAAGCATTTTGATTGCTGGAGAAAAAAAAATTGATTTGTCAAGGAACGGCATCGATAAAATAAACATGTTCTAGTAGTATATCAAGTACATGTCAGTAAACTTGTAGAACCAAGAGAAGGGGGAGAAGAATATTTATGATTGAGACTTTTATTGTTGAATTATTATACGAGAATTCACACAAACCAGATTCAAAAACTACAGTTTCCAAATATTACAAACCTTGAGGCCTGCTCTCCTGCAGTTTCTTCCACAGCCTGAGAAGCTTTGGAAAGAGGTGTTGAACTCTTTTCGCTCTCTGAGCTGCTACCATAACTTGTAGTAACCCCAAAATTGATTCCCAGACTACCAAAGCTAAACTTGTTCTTTTCAGAATCAGGCACTAAGATATGGTTTGGAAGTATAACATGTTGACGTTGTGGCAAACGTAGGTCCTCCAGCTTCTTCTGAAGTTCAGAAGTAGCTTCCTCAGAATCAAGGACCTTTGACACAGATGGTAACTGCTTGGTAACTTCGGCTGAAACAGCAGAAGACTCGGATACGCTAGCTGGTCCAGAGCTCTGGTTAATTGTATTTGTTGGCTTTGGTTTCCACTCCTTATTAGAACCAGCTGCTGTAAATAAAAACATTATAAATCTAAATCGAACTTAACAGGGGGGAAATTAATGCAGTCAAACTTAACACCGTATCCAGACAAATCTAAACAAGGATGCACCTACCAAAATCGTCAAATTAAAAACAACCATGTAATAAGTGAAAGACACGTAAATACATTCAATGAACTGATCTATGACAAAACATTTGCGATCATTTAATAACTAAAATGATAGGTAGATACTAAATGCTAACTAAGCATCATGATTCATGACAAGTGCTACCAAGGCAAGGCAAAGGAGATTTTTCCCATAAATGCAATCATGCTTTGAATTCATGATAAAACTGGATTAAAAATAGAAAAAAGTAAGGTAATCTAAATTAATTGATAACCCTAACACAATAAACCCTACAAGGTATCGGAATAATACTGATATTGAAATTGAAATGCTGTGTAAAAACAAGCGATGATACCGACAGGACAGAAACTTTTCACAAGGGTTCCTTTTAAGGTTCAATTGTAAGTTTGTAATTCTGAACAGTGACTTTACAACATTCATCTAAATTACGCTTTCTTCACAAAATTATATACGTTTTCAGGCCTTCCATATTTTCTGTATTGGTGTAGCATCATTCATTCACGTTTTCAGGTCAACTTACAAAGAACAAAAATATTGTGATGATGGACACATAAGCATACAAAGACATTAATGCTCATACACACCATTGCCATATCACACAAACATACTGATTCAATAAGTCAATTCTGAGCAGGAAAAAAAAAGTTTCCATCACAAGATTTTTTTTTTTTCCTGAACTTAGTGTATCCATAAAACTTTGCATTCTTCATTCAATCCTGATCACTGAGAAGTTCATTCTTTTGTGTGTGTATTGTATAAATTTGAAAAGCAAAGAAAATACGCAACAGCAGAAGAGTAAAGACATAAACATATTTATGCATGATGCATGTACATCAATGTTTGTCCTCTGTAAAAATCGGTAGTAATTGATTGCATAAAAAATATCAAATACTGGAGAATATGGATTAAGGAGTACACAAAAGCCTCCTTCTTGAACACAAGATATATGAATTACCTTTCTGAAGGCCGCCTATTTGTTGTGATCGATTATTGTAGTTTGAGGAAGGCCGACTACCTGAGGTGGTCCCATGTATTACTGTTGATGAAGAAGACACCTCAGGAACTTGATTCTTTGCCACTGCCGGGGATTTTCCTTGACTCTTTCCTTGAAAAGAGCTACCAGTCTCAAAAGCTGTCATGCAATTGTTGGAGAAAAATTGATTACATTGAAAAACATTTAAACACAAAAAGTTGTACTTATAAAATGTAAAATATCCTAACCAGCAGATTTGTTCTCAGAAGTGTTGGCCGCATTTAATTCCCCGGGAGGACGTTGGCTTCCCACTTCCCGTTTAATTGCACCAACAGCACCAGCAAACCGTGAATCATTCGAGGGAACCAGTACTGGGTCAGAAGAAGAAAAACAGACAGCCGATGACGACGCAGGTCTGGACCCTAAGCCATCACTGGTGGAAGACACTGACTCACTTCCAAAAACAACTTTTGCACCTTTGTTTGAACTATCAGAAGGAAAAGCATTATCCGATGGACTAATTCTGTCCCGATTTCCAGTAGATGAAGAAGAAGAATTCACATTAGTAGTTCCAGATGCTACGGTTGTAGGCCCATTGGCAATAGCTGGAACAGAACTGCAAATGATATATATAGTTATTAGCTTAATCCAAACGTATCGGAACTTAATTTATCGAATTCTCATAGTTGTAAGATAACTAGCAACAAGAGGATCGTATCGACGGCTATAATACAAACATCTTACCTTGCTCCAGAACTTTTTTCTCGGGTCTTTGTCTCTTGCGAATCTGGCAAAGGAGGAACACCCTTCGCAGTCCCTTGGTTGGTCACGTTATCTTTGCCCGTACCAGAATTCTTGCCACTACGAGCATCTGAGAGAAGGCACATCGAATATAATTTTAGTTTTGCAATTGTACTGCCAAAGACAATATCATAATAGTAAATTGCATACTGGAAATACAACTTCAGTCACTACTTTTTATTGAATTTACCGGTTGTCAATTATCATATTAGGGTCTGTTTGGTTCAGGGGTTTTGGAGGGGAGGGGAGGTAATATTTTAATATTTTTGTGTTTGGTTCAATTTTTAGAAGGGGATATGAGGGGAGGGGAGGGGAGCAAAATCCCTCCTAAACTCAATTTTTGCTTCCCCCAAATTGGGGGGATTTGGAGGTGAGGGGAGGGAAGCTTTTTTTAAAGTTTATTAAACTGACAAAATTATCCTCAATATATTTTAGAATTCCATTATTATCCTTATTATCATTTTTATTATTAGGTCTTTGTTGTTTGTATTGCCCATACTCCTTGTCTGCCTCTTCTTGTTCGTGCCGCTGCTGGCTCATAATCCAGTATGTTTTCCTGCGTTTATATATGTATATATATATATATATATGTGCGTATCACGTTTCCTTTGCATCACGTTTTCCTTCTTTTTCTTCCAACTTCAATTTCAGAGAAGCATCACCATGTTTTCTTTTCCTTTTTCTTCTCTATATACATGTCAATTTTAATTTTTTATGTTATGTAATTATAGTTACCCAAGTCTCTTGTTACACATGATAAATACATGTCAATTTGTGTATATGAACTTTTATATGTATGTAGTTTAAATGTTAATTTTTTTATAGGAGTATTGATAGTTTTGTTAAATTATTATATGTGAAATTTATTTTTTTTAAATATTTTATTGAATTAGATGGATCATCAAAATCGAGAAATTGCTATTAAAATAGATGGTTTGATTTGCGTCGAAGAGCTGTAGCTCAACTTATGTGTGCAGTTGTTTATTGTTATGTTCGGATGTGATTTTTTTTTTTTTTGAAAAGTATGTATTATTTGTTTTGATGTAATAATAAAGAGATATTAGTTTTTAAAATATGAGTGTTATAAGATTTTTAAGGGTAAAAAAGTAAATAGTTTTAAAAATACCTCCCCTCCCCTTGTGAACCAAACATATATTTAATTAAAATACCTCACCTCCCCTCCTCTCCCCCCCTCTTTTGAACCAAACACATATGTAATTAAAAAATTTCCCTCCCCTCCCCTTCCCTCCCCTCTATGAAAATACTTCACCTCCCCTCCCCCTATTTTGAACCAAACAGACCCTTAAGGGCAAAGTTAACAACTAACAAATTTCTAGAAGAAAAGCATTCAAATGCTACTAAA
Source organism: Trifolium pratense (assembly GCF_020283565.1). Classification (NCBI taxonomy): domain Eukaryota; kingdom Viridiplantae; phylum Streptophyta; class Magnoliopsida; order Fabales; family Fabaceae; genus Trifolium; species Trifolium pratense. The sequence continues at coordinate 72,101,188 of NC_060060.1, forward strand.
TTGTGTTCATACTCATCTACCTGTTCTAAACACTTTTAGATATAGAGAACCTAAAGTTACCAAAGCAAAAGCTGTTTTAGCAGAAAAATTAAAGTGCAAGCAGCAAAAAGATGGGGGAACTCAAACAGGTAGTTGTTCAGAATAGTTATTTTACCATGCACTATGCGATGAGGTGAAAAATTTCCCTGACCACCCCTAACCCCACGCCCTTGAGTGCCAGGTCTCGAACGCGACTCCAATGTCTCTCTGTTGTTAACATTCTGCATAATTGGACCGATAAATTAATGAAAGGAAAAACATAAACAGAATTAGACCGCTAAAATAATTGATCAGGACAAATTTTGAAACTAAATAAATAAAAAGAGAAGAGCATTAGTAATTTTACAAAAGTCATATATAAGCAAATAAAACAAAACATCTAAAACTCCTAAAGGTCCCTTCTCTGCCTCCAAAGAGCAATTGAAGTCCTTGTCCTACCAACCATTGGTACATGTACACCTAACAAAATGGCGTAGTCATGCTTCAGAGCCCACAAGATGAACAATTAACAGAGTGAAGGGACGGAAGAGGGGGGGGGGAGATCACCTAAACAAGCTGAACTGAAACAGCCAATCACACGAAAATGCTCAAAAATTTAATCGTATAAGCAAAAAAAATTGGGAATTTGATGTGATCGGTTGATAAATAAGAGGCTGGCCCATCAATAACCTCTCAAGTTGATGATTGACTAGATGTATTTAAAACAACACAAAAATACTAAAGACAACACGGATAGACTTTGAGCATAACAGAGATTTGGAAGTATGATCAACATGATTCATACAATCTAGCCAACAGCAAGAACAAAATGTACCTCTTTTCTTCTGTCCTTTTTTCTTTTGACCTCGTGAAATGTGTCTGCAAAACAGTTCCTTGATGTTATTTTCTTTGGACACTGATATTCGTTAGAATCATGAATATGTAACAGCAATAGTAGAAGAAGGACATAACATGTTTGAACAACTTCAAAAATGTCATGGTTAATAGTAATACATAAATTGGTGTTAATAGTTGAGATACGAATGATGAGAGCTTGAAACTTCACATCAAAAATAATAATTCACATGGAAAGTCGTTACAAAAACAGCCAATGTGATATATATGTAAATTGAACAGGCATAAACCAGTAAAACTGTAGTTTGTAGAAAAAATTCAGTGATTGAAGTTTGTTCAGTAACAGGGCAAAACTGTCAAAGAGTTTAATCAGATAGCGAAATAAAACTGGTCAAAAATAAGAAATTCATACTCCAGCCAACGGCTCTATCAAACCAAATGCTTTAAACAGCATACCAAACCTCATTGACATTACTTCATACAAACATGCAGAGAGCCTAAGTGTGTCCATGAAGACAACCCTATCCCATAACATACATAGTACACGGCGTGGTAGTTGTGATTGTGAACTTGACTGTACTTTGTTATAAGTACTTTGAAAGTTCACAATCACAATCAATAGGTCTGTGTCAGTACTTGATAGGTATTAAACAAGTATCATGTTGGTGTCAGTGTCGGACACCAACATGCGATTACATTCAATTAATTCATTTTCTCAAATTATTCCGGTGTCTATGTGTCAGTGTCGTGCCCATGCTTTATAGGTATCAAACAAGTATATCTGAGCAGAACATTTGGCAGCACAGTAGTTTAAACCAAAAAGAAAAACTAAAAGTACTTATAATTATAACAAAGTACAGTCAAGTTCACAATCACAACTACAATACAAGTCAACCAAACACATCTGATGTGAAACCAAACACTCAGAAACTCCACAAATATAACTCTTCTAAACACACAGCACCTCACGAAAACCCAAAAGGGGCAAGAAAAAAAAACCTAAACTTAACACAACAAAACTTCATCAACAGTAAAATAAAAAAAGTAAAAAAAAAAACCTAAACTTTTCTATAGGTCAAGCAACACAAAACCTCAAAAAAATCAAAAGGGGTATTAAAAAAAAAAGGTCTAAACCTAGCCAAACAAAACTTCATCCCAAAGGGTCCCCACTTCAAACCCCAAAAACCCAATTCCACCGACACACTTTCAAAAAACCAAACAAAACCTAGATAACAAAAAACCCAGATAAAAAAAAAAACAATAAAAAATCAAAATTTAACAAAGATCAAGATCGAAATAACCGGAAAGAGTAATAACAGAAAGAGATGAAGGTACCCTGAAAGAGAAGCTTTTGTGCAGTTTCGTTGGGATCCATAGAACACTCCTTAAGCATTGCATAAATCTCATCATCACTATGATTACCTGTGATCTCCTTGATATTCTGGATCGTCTTTTTAACACCGGTTGAAATCGAATCCCTTGACCCAGCACCGCTCATGTTTGCAAGAAAGAGAAAGAAGGGTTGTTGTTGTTGGTGGTGGTGGTGGTGATGATGATTGAAACAGAACAGAGAGAGAGAGAGAGAGACTAACGAAGAAACATTTGAAGTTGGTTCGTATAAATTGGCACAAGGTTTGTGTGTGTGTTTTTGTTTGATCCGTTATATAATTATTTCGAGACAATAAATGATGGTTTTTTATTTCCTTATATATTTTTTAAAAAATATATTTATTGATTGATCTGTCTCAAAAGTAGAAATAACGTGAGGAATGTGGGGAAGAAAAGAGAGAGAAAAAACCAAACACTGCTGTAGGGTTTTTTGTTCCTCAGTTGTTGCTATGTTTATTTGGTGTGTCTAGGGATGATAATTTGACTCATATTCAGTGGGTACTCGTAAAAATGATCTATAATGGGTAGGGTAAAAATCCACATTTTGGGTACAAGCACGAGTATGAGTAATTACGCGCAAAAATGAACGGGTATGGGTGCGGGTACGGGTACTTTAGTACCCACCTCGCCTCATACCCACATAATGTATATATATTTATTTTATATATATATTTATATATAGGCATGACAACGGAACCCGTACCCGCGGGTACCAGCCCGAACCCACCCCGAGTTTGATGGGGAAAAACCGATTTGACTGGGTTTGGGTTCGGGTTTGGGTTTTCCCTGATTTCAAAACATGGGGATGGGGCGGGTAACGGGGATATTGGTACCCACCCCGAACCCATCCCCGAACCCGCCCGTTTATATAAAATTACTATATTACCCCTATTTATTTATATTGTCACAAATCATATAATTCATCTTCTCGCTTCCCAATTCCCACTTCACGTCTTTGCCACTTCCCACTTCCACCTAATTCTCTTTCTCAATTCCAATAATTTCACTTCCCAACAAGCAGTAATGATTCATTCTCTTTCAATTCCATTCCAAACTTTTCAAGTTCTACACATCTTATATTGCTATGTTTCATTTTCTTATATATATTACCCCTTCAAGGCTTCGACTCCTCATCAGTATTCTTCTTATAGTAAGTTTTACTCTTCAATTTTTATTGTTTTTGCTTTAAAACCATAAATCCCTAAAGAAAAAATTGAACTCTAATCTTTCCATTCATCGTATGAACTCTAAAATTAACCATTGTAACATAGATTGATATATTTGATTTTGTTTAATTTAGATTAAGTTCAATTTATTGAAACAAAAAGCCTCAATTTTTGTGGTTGTTAGTTGATTTTCTATCTTTGTGCGTGAAACAAAATAGCCCCATTTTTTGTTGTTAGTTTCTTTTTTTTGATAAGCTTTGTTGTTGTTGTTAGATGATCTTGGCCCTATATTTTATCAAGGCACGGTCATGATTTCACGCAACTGATATTTTTTAGTTTGTTTAAAGGAGAGTGTAACGACCCAATTTTCGTATTATTATTTTTATGTGTTAAAGTATTTTATTTAACGTGGCATTTTAATTAAGTTAATAACTAGAGTTATTTATCGAGTACTTTAGTTATTAAGCGAGTAGTGAGAGTTAACGTGTTATTGGGCCAAGCCAATTGGGCTTGAGGCCCAATGGGCCTTGAGTGTGTGTGAGGGGGCGCCCATTAAGGGCAAGGAAGAGAGAGAGAAATTCATTTCTCATGGTTCTTGTGTTCTTGAGAGGAGAAGAGGAGAGCTTGGGAGCTAGAGCAAGAGGAGAGCTAGGGATTCGAGATCTTCGTCGTGTTTCTTCGAATCCAGGTAAGAGAGTAGATTTCATATTCGTGGGTGACCCGAGGAAGGGGAGAATGTCGATTTCTCCTCACCCGAACTTCCTCCACTCCATTTTCGTTTTAGTTTGGAATGAATTTTCTTGATGGAAATCGTTTCTAAGGTTCTTAATATGTTTAACATGCTTTTAACATGATTAATGAACGAAAATAATGGTTAAAAACGAGTGTTCTAATGGATTAAACTCAAGAACTTTGTGTTCTTGAGAGTTTTGATGAAAAAGTGTTCAATCTTTACTTTTTCGATGTTTATGACGTAGATCTGAGAAATGAACTGTCCTTTTGTGTTTATCTATGTTTGTTAAGCTTGAATACAAACTCTTTTGGGTTTTATAACATGAAAAATGGGATTTTTGGGTGATTGGTGTAGAAAACGCCAGAATTTCGCCCCAGGCAAAATTTGTTTCGCCCCAGGCGAAAATTAGTCAGTGAGAACCAGTCATTCTGCAGTTATTTCGCCCCAGGCGAAAATGTTTCGCCCCAGGCGAAATTGTGTCAGTGAGGTTTTTTCGCCTCAGGCGAAAATGTTTCGCCTCAGGCGAAAATGTTGCAGATTTCGCAATTTTTCATCTGCTATCTTCCTTTGCATGTAGTTTCAAATCAGTGTCTTATTCTTACATGATTGGTTGATGCTTGTTGATGCTTGTTGATGCTTATAATGATTGTTAATCATGTATGAAGTATAAATGAAGTATATTAAGGTGTTAATCAACTTAATAAAGAAGTATATCGAATTATGTTATTCGATAAAGAAGGATATTAAGGTATAGTGTTATCTTAATAAAGAAGTAATGTTGGATAGTGTTCCACATTAGTAAATGAAGAGCTTAATGCTAATTAAAATGATTGTGAGTGAATTCATGAAAAACATATACATGCATTCATGAATATATGTGATATTGGATATTCCAATAAAGAAGGATATCGGATTATATTTATCCGATAAAGAAGGATATTAGAGGTGAGATACTCTAATAAAGAAGATGGTACCACATGCATTAGAGGTGTCTAGAGGACATAGCATGAATGTGAAGCATTAGATTGCATTAGGGATTATGTGTGCATTTTATAATAAATGGTGTTTGACACATACTTGGTAAATGTTGATTGTTAATCCGTATGTGAGGAGCAGAGTCCGTCATGACTATAAAATGAACAACGCAGGGTCCGTCATGACCATAATCTGAACAATGTATTTGTTGATGTTTTGGTATTGTCCGAGACGACGTGAAACTATATGTTTGGTGTATTTTGTGGATGTTTGATTAGGTGATAAATGAAGTATATGCATGATATATGAATATGCATGAATGATGGTGATGTATATGTATAATGTATGATTATGCATGTTTTTATGAAGAAGTGTTTAAGTACAATTTACTTACACTTGTATATTTTGAGTATGTTATCTAACTCTCTTTTATGTGTTATGTGCTGGATCGTTGGGGGTCCAGATTTACAGGTTTTGTGGTATTCGATGTCGAATCGTCGGTGAAGCTCTGCTCTGATTGTGACACGGGAAAGGGTTTTATATTGTATATAAAGTCTATTGTCTAGGTTGTTTTGTATAATCAATAAATACATTATTTGATTCAAAGATTTGTATAAACACTATTTTTACTAATTAATTACATTAGTATTATTTTGATAGAGGAGTGTAATACTCGAACCGATATTCAATAAATTAAATGTGATTTTCCGTTGCGTATTTTGAAAAAGATTTTACTAAAGGTAGAAATATATAAATAATGGGTTTGGGTGTTACAGAGAGCACCTAGCCATTCTTGTTTTTCTTGCGTATCTTCTTTCCTAATATATAGCAATTCCCTTGATTTATATATGTATATGAAAACAAAAACACAATTTTTGTTGTAATTAGTTTTTTTTTTTTTGGTAGAATGTTGTTATTTGTTGTTGTTATTATATATAACGTGAAAACAAAAACACAATTCCCTTGATTTATATATATATATATATATATATATATATATATATATATATATATATAGGGGTTTTCTAACTTAGACCCTAGTTAGGTCTAAGTTAGCAAGGTGCACCTTTTCAATTGGACCAAAATACCCATTCTTTTTAATTAATTAACCAAAAATACCCATTAGTAGACGCAGATCCAGTGTCGCGCGCGTACCGAAGGACCATGGTTACAGACCGTTGATTTCCATCAGACAGCCAAGATCTGATCTCATCAATACTGTCTGATCAATCAGACAGTCCATATCATCCTGATCCATCAGATTCCAGCGCCTGCGCCACACTGGATTACAACCTGGAGAGAGAAAAATTTGCTTTTTAAAAGTAGGACACGTGTCACACAATGGTTGGCTGGGCGTGATTTTTGTTCATTTAATACTTTGAACTCAATTATTTCGTTGTAAATTAATTTTTTATTTTTTTATTTTTATACCAAAATTCATAATTTTTTTTGTCTACAAATAGAGACTTGATGCGTTTGATTTGGACACCGAAAAAAAAACGCAATTTTTCACTACCTTAATCTCATTTTTTGTGTACTAAATACGTTACTTGTGTGTTGTAATTTAACACGCACCACTCAACCAACTCACTGAAACCATTATACCAGGAAAATAGTAGATAATATTCTAGAACTTTTGGTATATTTTATGAAATTTTTGGAGACCTGAAACTATTTTTAGTTAATTAAATGAGATAAAACGGTAATTAAAAACTAATGTTTGCTTCTGAAACCATTTTACTGGTAGAATGGTTGCACATAGTTATATTCTGAAACCATTTTACTGGTAGAATGGTTTCAATGAGTAATTTATTAATTGTGTTTGCTTCTGAAACCATTTATCTGGTACAATGGTTTCAGAGAGTTGTAATCTGAAACCATTTTGCTGGTAGAATGGTTTCAGTAAGTTGATTATTAGTTATTTGCTTCTGAAACCATTTAGCTTGTAGAATGGTTGCACATAGTTGTATTATGAAACCATTTTACTGGTAGAATGGTTTCAGTGAGTAATTTATTAATTGTGTTTGCTTCTGAAACCATTTATCTGGTACAATGGTTTCAGAGAGTTGTAATCTGAAACCATTTTGCTGGTAGAATGGTTTCAGTGAGTTGATGTAAGGTAGTGAAAAATGAGATTAAGGTAGTGAAAAATTGGGTTTTTTTTTCTGTGTCCAAATCAAACGAACCAAGTCTCTATTTGTAGAGAAAAAAAAATTATGAATTTTGGTATAAAAAAAATAAATAAAAAATTAATTTACAACGAAATAATTGAGTTCAAAATATTAAATGGAAAAAAATCACGCCCAGCCAATCAGACAGCGACACGTGTCCTGCTTTTTAAAAAGTAGATTCTTCTCTCTCCAGGGTGTAATCCAGTGTAGTGCACGCGCTGGAATCTGATGGATTCGGATGATCTGGGCTGTCTGATTGATCAGACAGTCTTGATGAGATCAGATCTTGGCTGTCTGATGGAAATCAACAGCTTGTAACCATGATACTGCGGTACGCGCGCGACACTGGATCCGCGTCCATTGATGGTAATTTGGTTAATTAATTAAAAAGAATGGGTATTTTGGTCCAACTGAAAAGGTGCACCTTGCTAACTTAGACCCAACTGAGTCTAAGTTAGCAGCCCCCATATATATATATATATATATATATATATATAACGTGAAAACAAAAATCCAATTTTTGTTGTTATTAATTTTTTTTTTTTTTGTAGAATGTTGTTATTAGTCTATGTTTCTTCATTGTGTATTTTTTAGTTTATTCAACCTCTATTTTGTTTTTCTTTTCAATTTCTCTTGAAAATTATAATTATATTCTGAGAAATGTTTGCTTAATGAGTGAGCGTTGTTACAGATTGTGTTTAATCGGTTTTATAATTTGAACAATTTAACAGGAAATTGACATGGAAAGTTTTGGTAATTCTGCCCTACTCGTGCCGCAAGAAAGTGCACCGCAACAAGCTCCTGGTATAGAAGGAAGTTCCAACCCTTCACTTAATGGTCTCACACCACTGAATGAAACTGTTGAAACACCTAATGGCGAGACTGAAACTGCTGCTAACATGGACACAGGGGATAATATTGAGGCACTGCCTGAAATAGCGAACAACAGACGTAGAAGTGTGGTATGGCAGCATTTTACAAAGATGAAAGTTAATGGTTTGGATAAGGCTCAATGCAATTATTGCAAGAAATTTCTTGGTGGAAAATCGGCTAATGGAACGAAGCATTTGCTTGTACATATGGAGACATGCCTTCATAAAAAGCTTCATGACAACAAGACAAAAAAAGGGCAAACATTTCTCATGCCAAAGAGCTTGCAAGGAAAGCAAGAAATAGGAGTTGGCACTTATAATGCTGAAAATTCAAGGAAAGAGCTTGCTTGTGCTATAATTATGCATGAATATCCACTTTCAATTGTCGATCATATTGGTTTTCGACGATTTGTTGGTTCTCTACAACCAGTGTTTCGAGTTCCTTGTAGAAACACCATCAAGAAGGAGATATTTAAAGTGTATGAGTTTGAAATGACAAAAACTTTAAAATTGTTAGATAGCCTTCAGTCAAGAGTGGCCATTACTTCAGACATGTGGACTGCAAGTAATCAAAAAAAGGGGTATATGGTTGTTACTGCACATTATATTGATGGATCTTGGAATTTGCAGAGTTGTATTTTGAGGTAATTACAAATTCTTATATTATTATATTATTTTTATTAGGATTTTACTACAAATACTATTCTTATATATATAATTTTCTAAACTGATTATGTGACATAATTATTAAATATGAATCTTTTTACATGTTAGGTTCATTTATGTACCTGCTCCTCATTCAAGTGATATACTTTGTGCTGCCTTAGTTAAATGTTTAATGGAATGGAACATTGACACAAAATTATCAACTATCACTTTAGATAATTGTAGCACAAATGATGCTATGATAGATAAAATTAAGGAGAAGTTGAGTTTAAATACTTTGTTGAGGGATGGATCCTTACTCCATATGCGATGTGTTGCACACATATTAAATTTGATAGTGAAGGATGGTTTAGAAGTATTGAAAGATGGGATTGAAAGGATCCGTGATAGTGTAGCTTATTGGACTGCAACTGCTAAAAGGAAGGAAAAATTTGAGAAGATAGCTAGACAATTGCGAAATTCTCACACTAAGAATTTATGTTTAGATTGTCCAACTAGATGGAACTCCACATACAAGATGCTTGACACTGCCATTTTGTATGAAGATGTTTTTAGTCGGTTAAGACAATGTGACACTCAATACACTTGTGTTCCAACTAGTTTGCATTGGAAATTTGCAAAGGATGTTTGTCAAAGATTGAAATTGTTCAATAGTATCACTGAACTCATTTCTGGCACTAAGTATCCCACTGCCAACATGTTTTTTCCTGAGATTTGTAAGATCAAATTGGCAATATCTAATTGGATTGGCTCCTCCAATAAATCAATTGCAGAAATGGCTAAAAAGATGTTGCAAAAATTTGATAAATATTGGAGTGTCACCCATGATATAATGGGAGTTGCTACTGTTTTGGATCCAAGATACAAAATGGAGTTACTTGAATACTATTATGAAAAATTGTATGGACAAGACTCTCTTGAGCAAGTTAGCAGGATCCAACAATTGTGTTATGACTTAATTGCTGATTATCAATTGAAGTTCAATCAAGACATTTGTGCTGACTCGACCATGTTGGAGTCTAGTTGTGCAGCTGATGATGGTTTAGATGATTATGATGCATTTGTTCGGAAGAAAAAAAGAGCTAAAACTTCTTTAGTAAGAACAGAGTTGGATCATTACTTAGATGAGGAAGTTTTACCACGAAGTCCCAGTTTTGATATTCTATTGTGGTGGAAGTTGAATGGCATCAAGTATCCAACACTCCAAGCAATTGCAAAAGATATTTTAGCAATTCCTATTTCTACCGTAGCTTCTGAATCCGCATTCAGTACTAGCGGCCAAATCTTAAGCCCGCATCGCAGTCGACTTCATTGGACAACTTTAGAGGCTTTGATGTGTGCTAGAAGCTGGTTATGGAGTGTCGAAAACAGTGGTATGCTTTTATATTTGCTCTTTCTATATATATTATGAAATAACAAAAAGTTTTGTATTTGTTAACAAATTATTATTTATATATTTGTAGGTAATATGAGTTCTAAATTAAGCAATGAGTATGCTACTTTACTCGATGAAATAGAGCCTGAGGATGAAGGTGAGATTTTCCTTCCATTTATATATAAGAATTCTGGATTTTTTTTAATAAATTTGTTTTTGCCTTTCAAAAAAAAATTATAACTTGTATTATTTATATAGGTGAAATATTGACTAGTGGTGTTGCATCCTTCTTTGAAGATGGTGACTAGAATTTAGAGAAAGAGAAAGGAAGAAGACTACATTGGTGTTGGCTATTTATCTACTTGAGTTAGGATTTTTAATGAACAATGGTTCTTAGTTATTTGTTATTTTAGCAATTTCAGTGAACAATGATGTAGAACATTTTTGGTTATGTGGTTGTTTTGATGGTATTTTGGAATATTAGTTTGTACCGGTACTATTTTATGGTTTTGATAATTTTGGTTTGATATTTTGGAATATCATTTCATTCATATGTTTAATGCATTGAAATTTTGGTTTGTACTTTATTATTTGAAATTTTTTGTATTGTATGTATGTCAGCATTCGGGAAAATTTTGGGTTCGGGTAAGGTTCAGCAGGACAGGGCAAGGTTCGGGGATACCCGAACCCATTTGGGTATACCCGAACCCATTTGGGACGAGGTTTGGGTTCAATTTTTCATCTCCGTCGGGTAATGGGTGGGGAACGGGTATTTATCAATGATTCGGGTATGGGGAACGGGGAAGGTAAAAACCGTACCCGCGGGTACCCATTGCCATGCCTATTTATATAATAAGATATGTATATCAATTTTAAAAAATACAACAACTATTAAATTATTATACATTTTTAATAAAAATGTTTATTTATAATATAATACAAACACAATGTGAATATGTTAACAAAGAAATGAACTTTAACATGAGATTGGTAAAGTTTTTGTTTATAATTTTCATGAGTCGACATTAAAATCTTTAAAAAAAATTAATTATGTTAAAACAATATGATATTTTATAATCGATCGATTTATTTTTAGCAAAAATGCGGGTAACGGGTACGGATATGAGTATTTAGGTACCCATAGGGTATGGGGACGGGGACAAAGGTTGTTACCCACGCGGGTATGGGAATGGGTACGAGTATTTTTTCAAACTGCAGGTATGGGGATGAGTACTATAGTACCCTACCCATACCCAACTCATTGTCATCCCTAAGTGTGTTCAGTGTTCTTAATTTATTTTTTTTAATAAAAATAAATTTTTGTACCAAAAAAAATATAAAATAAAAATAAATTATATTTAATGCAATATAAATTTAAAATTGCTATGTACCAAAAAAATTTCAAATCACTAAATATTAACTATTAAGTATGAATTTTCTCCACAAAAAAAAAAAAATTAATCTTCAAACAATTTGGATAAAATATTTAAATTAAAACTAGTTTGGACATCCGTGTCAACCACGTGCTAGAATTTCTTCTAAATTAGTTATTTGAGACAGTTTCCACAAAAAAAATTGAGATATTTAAGAGTTTCTACCAAAATTATCCTTTGTTAAAAATATTTTCTTACTTCACTTCCCCCCCATCTACTTCGAACCAAACAGACCCTAAATTTAAAATTGTTGTTCACAAATCCTAGTTCATGGTAAAAATAGCGAAATTGTTATTGTTGGACGTCATGATCGGGATTAGAATCTCAATCTCTCCACTTTGTGTGTGTAAGTTTTCAATGACTTGTCATTTCTTCTATTTATCAAAAAATAAATTTGAAATCGCTAAATATTAAAAATATGAATCTTTGAACAAACTCTCGGTATTCATGTAAATAGTGTAAAATGACAAATTGCATAAATTTACGAAAAACAACAAATTGCATAAACTTATAGATGTATTGAAATGCTCTGGGTTTATTTTATATGTTTATTTTGTGTGTTTAATAATTATTTTTTTGAGAAATGTGTTTTAATTATTATTTTTTGACAGATATTTTTATTATTTTTTGACTAAGATTTTTTTATATATATAATGATTTGATTTTATAATACTATTATTAATTATTAATTTATAGTGTTTATTTATTCCTCACACTTGCCTTCTCTTCTCCTTGCAATTTCTTTGCATTTTCCTCTACCATTTTAATTTATTGACTTTCATATTAGTTGTCTTTTCATTTTTCTTTTTCTTTTTAAATTCAACTCGTCTCTCATACTAAGATGGTATGTATGTATATATGCACTTTATTTTTTAAGGAATGTGTGTATGTCTATATTTTCCAGGAATATAGTTATACACGTTTTTTTAAAAAAAGATGGTTATTTTAAATAAAATGTTTGCTTAAAAATTTAATGTATAAACAAAAAATACTGAGAAATATAATTGATAGTATAAAAAAATCATAATAACATATTTATTGAAAAGGAGTCCGTGGAGCTGAAAAGGGAATCCATATTTTATTTTTTGTCAATTAGTTTAGTGGCTAAAAATTTCACCTTAAATGTGAACAAGTAGAGTATTCGAGGTTCGAACTCTAACTCATGCATATATAATGTAATGTCCCTACCAACTGAGTTAAGCTCACGAATCCATATATTTGTAATTAATGGATTTAATTGCATCTATCTGCTACTAATTCTATTACTAATAATAGAATTCAGGTTCTCTCCATTTATTATCCCTCATTTATTCTCCATTTGTAGAGAGATAGACACATTAAGAATTAGTGGGACTCATTAAAAGTGGGTCCTACTAATTTGTGGACCCCACTAATTTTTTCTTGTGTCTATCTCTCTCTAAATGGAGAATAAATTAAGAGGTAATAAATGGTGGGAACCTGAACTCCTAATAATATATTAGTTGATTAATATCAAACAGATGAGGTTGCTTACGTTCTCGTAAACAAAATGTTATAAAAATCAATCTTTCTATTTTGTTTAGATATTATATTCATTGTATTTTAAATAGATAATAATTGTTTTATCGAAACAATATATATTTTTCATATCACTGAAGGATCGGTAGAAGGGTAAGGCAGCCCAAATAAGGGATTTAATGCCCAAAAAATAAAATAAAGAATTCATAAAGAAAAAGGCTCTATGTAATTCATAAACTCAAGTTTATGGTAAGAAAAAGGCCTCGGATAAAACCATAAAGACCTTTGAGAAATGTTTTTATAAAAATGAGACAACAACTTTACAACACTTCAAGAATTGAAACAACTATAACCTTTGAATCTTTGTGTATCGAAACTATAGAATTAATTAATTTTATTAAAATCTTAATAAAATTTTAATTTTTTAAGATAAAAGGCCTCGGTTTAGAGTTCGCTTTAGGCCTCATTTAGTTTTGAGCCGGCCCTGATCAGTGTTTTTATTTATTTTTATTTTTAGTAAATTACATTAGAAAACAAATTCTCGTTCATTTTATTTATTTTGTTTTTAAACTACACATAAGTAGATATTAGCACTAATATTTACACGCAACATATAATAATCGTCACTCACAAGTTCAACTAACAATCCATTTATGACGGAAAAAAAAAGCTTCTTGTAAGTTTTCCAAATCTTACTCAAAATCAACAAAGGACCTTCTCCGATATCTTGTTCAAGATTCACTGTTTTTCCCTCTTATGTCTCTGATGTTTTTCACCCTTTTAGCGTGACCGTGACCCTTGTTGTGTTTGTGTTCTCTCCCTTTTCACCTGGTTTTAACATACTTATTTTTCATCTATAAATCCATTTGGCCATTACATCATCTTCCGTGAACTTGTCCATTCTTTTACTCATTTACATTCAAATCAGATTCTTTAATTTGAGGAATACAGAGAATATCAAATCACGGTTTCAGGGAACCTCTCCATTTAAATCACATTCCATTACTGCAGGGATACAACAAAGACAAGAAGCAATAAGAGTTTTGTCAAATCACAGTTTCAGTATAATTTCGTCCTGGTACCTCAACGAAGGTTTATTTATCTTTTACTCTTTCACCCTTATTTGTCTCCCTTGCTGAAAACTTCATATCTCCTTTGACCGTTCTCCCTTTCTTGAATACTGCATTCTTTCATCCAAACGTCTTCACAAATCGAGCCTCAATTGCCCAAAGTTTATAAGATCCGAACCACACCTCTCTCATATTTGTTTTTTTGAGCTTCACGTTCACTTTTCCTCTAAATCTGACAAAGTCGAAGTAGTTTCCCAACTTATTTTCTTTTGATGGAATTAAGATGTCTGCCAAGTCTCCAGGCTTTGAGCACTTGTGTTCCAACTCTGGTAAATGCACATCATCACGGAAGTTCGTAAAGTAGAAAGTAGTTAATTGTGCATTTTTGTCCGTTTTATACCTTGTGCCTTTTTTTCCTCCATGTCGTTTTCTTAAAACCACTGTGGTCCACTCTTCATTTTGATTTTCCTTTCCTTTGAAACCCTCACTAGAGCTCTCTCGTCTAGTTTATATATCTACTCATAGATCAACAAAAAGTGCAAACTTTGTAATAAAAAAACATAATTCAAATTTATTCTAAAACAACTGTAAAATGATTATTAGTTCCACCGTTATTAATAGTAACTTTTATTTTTTCAATTTTTATTAGTAATAAAATAAATAAAAGTGCTAGATTGCAAAGATCGCTTTTGACTTTGATCATAAATTTTGTACATATGAGGTGCGTGAATATACAACTAAATAATTTATTTTAATTTAGATAAACTTATAAAAATTAAGTTTACAAAGATTTAAAAGAACCTAATTAGGCTTATCTACATACTTTTGCGCTGACTGGTGGAGTTTCAACTTTACAAGCAGAAGAGAGATGAAGCAAGAGTTTGATTTATGGTGATTTTGTTCCGGGTTGGTTGAATGCCCAATACAACATAGGCCCAATTACATGAAAGATGTGTTACTCTCTACCAAATATAAAGACTCGACCACAGACGAAGGTGCATAGCTCTCTAATATGTTTTGGCAAGTGGTGGATAAATGACACTTAAAAAATATTTGTGACTCATTTGTTGCACATGGAGTGTTGGAACAAAATTGATTTTGTTAATCTCTCTAGTGGTTTTGATGATAACAAATTATAAGAATAATTGGTGTTATTAATATTTGTTCAAGTGTGCAGGATTAAAAGATAAAATTTAATTATATCCACTTGAACGTGTTGAAGAGAAGAAAAAACAAAACTATGAGAAGTAGACTCTGAAAGTGTTTAAGGGTGTTAGAAACAGTGAACATCAGACTCTAAGTCAGTATAACCTTAAAAGATCAGACTTGAGTTACTCAGAAGTTCCCTTCAGAGTTGACAAAGAGGAAAGAAGAGAGTACAACGTCACTATCATGGTAGTTGGAGCAGTTGTCCTTTTGTTAGGATTCAGGAATGTGAAGACAATATCCTCTTCGCCAAAGCATTAAAGCAGTTATTAGCCATATTGCAACTGCCTTTGTAGAAAGGAAGTTATAAGTTCCAACAAACTTCTCAAAGGTCATCTTTAACGGATCTATTTTGTCTGCCTATAAATAGAGTCATCCAGTTGAATAACATTATCAAGACTTATCAACCTCTTAAAGCGCACAAACTCTGTCAAATTCGAAGCTGTCAAAACACTATTCTTACAAACTTTGTATCTTAGAATTTAAGTGTTATGTCTGGTACGTGCGTTGTATTTTGTGAACACCTCTGATAGTATATCAATTGTTCAATTCAAACTTACTTATATTTGTTTTAAGTTTGTTTAAGAGGTCTCTTGCAAGTGTGTTTGAGCAAGGAAGTCCTAAGCTAGATAGTACGGGCAAGGAAGTCCTAAGTCAGTGGATTTATGCAAGGAAGTCTTGAGCTAGGTGCTTGAGTGATTGTAATCATTTATGATTATAGTGAACTCCCTTGAAAGTGCAAGGGGAATGAACTACTCTTGTTTGTGGGAGGAACCAGTATAAAATCTTTTGTGTTGTCTTTTCTGCTCTCTATCTCTCTATGTGTTTATATTTCTCGCTGGTGCACACTCTATTTTGTTAACACTAAGAGAATTTTTAGCAAAGCCAAAAACATATGTTGGGTTAATTTATCTTAATCTACATGCTGCTCCTGGTGATGAATAAAGGATTTGCATCATTTTGAAGCTTTTGTATTGAATTATGGAATTATGAAAAATGATTTGTCATCCCATATAATGAAATCAAATGTACAGATAAATGAGTAATTGGTTGATTTCTTTTTTTGTTTCTTAAGGCTTTTTTAGATTCATTATTTTGTAGGAGTAAGTTGATTCTTTTCATTTTTTTTGTTGCGTGATGACAATTTACTTGCTTTTCAATTAAATTCTTTTTTCCTTCTTTCAAGTATAAAATCATGTAGTCTTTGATTTAGATATTGCTATAATAATGTTGCATATGTTGGGTGCACCCATCACTTGCTTCTATGAAATTGTTTTTTTAATGTTGGTGTATTCCAATTCTTTTTCTTTTTTTTTCGTGATAAATATCTAGATCTAGATGTAACAGTTGTAATGTAGCAATGAATGATGTTAAGTTCATATGTCAATCGGTGCTCATTTGGTATGACAATGAGTTTTCAAATCATGGTTTCAGTGTAATTTTGTCTAGTTCATCGCTAGGAGCACATAATGTGCTTATAACAATGAATGTGCTTGCTTGTTAAAAAAAAAAACAATTGTTCCAGTGTAATTTTTAGAGGAAGTGTAGTTTTCATCATTGTTATAAGCAGTTCTTAGTCTTTGCATTTATGTTCCTATTGCTTTGTGTCTTTGGTGAAGCAGGATAAGAATCACTATCACTGTTGTTTTCATCACTTTCATAAGTTGAATCTTAAAATAAAACACTCTTTCAATTTTCAAACTCTCATAGTTTTATCATTGTTATAAGAACCAAGCCCTATCAAATCCTTTAGGTTGTTACATCATCTTCCCTGAACATGTCCCTTCATTTACTACTTCACATTCAAAATTACATCGAAACCGTGATTTGACAAACTCTTCTTGTCTTTATTTTTCTCATCATGGAATGTGCTTAGTCTTTTCAAGAAATTTTGAGGTAAGTGTCATAGTTTGTCTATTCACACTGATATTTGTTTTGTTGGTTCTTAAATTTGAAGAATTTTTTGATTGATTTAGATTCATAATAATGGAAGAGAAGTTTGTTTGTAAGTATTGTAGCAAAATATATCCTTGTGGAAAAACTTTAGGTGGTCACATTATGACTCATATGATGAGTGGAAATTCACTTAAAGCAAAAGAAGAAAACAAAGAATCAATGTTAATGTTATGTTTAAGTTTGATGATAGAAGAAAGTGAAAGAGATTGAATTTAGGGTCTAGTGGTAGTGATGATGAAAACTTTATTTATGGTCTTAAAGAGAATCATAAGGAAACATTAAGGTTTGTGCATTCCAATGTTCTACTGTTCAAATG